>NC_056726.1:397244365-397319365 GCF_019279795.1 Protopterus annectens
TCAAAAACCACCTTACCTTCGTCTACGGCTTTGGTGACTGCCTCAAAGAAGTCGATCAGGTTCAGAAGGCATGATTTCACCCTCAGCAGAAATTATGCCACAGTATAAAGAAAAAATGATCAATTTCAACAATTGGCTAAGTTTCTGGTGTCATTCAAAAGGGATCCAGTATCAGTCTGCTGGGGATGACATGCTCGACAAGCCACGTTGCTTCGCAAGAGATGGCTTGCACCTGTCACCCTTAGGCTTTCGAATGCTGTCCAAGGCTTTTTCCGCCCCCATAGTGCCTTTTTTAGGCAAGGCTCAAAAGACAAACCCACCACCATAAATAGTGCAAGTAACCAGAAACTGAGGGTAATGCTACTCAACGCCAGAAGTCTAAACCTCAAAATGCATGCACTCGAGGCACTCCTCAGTATGGAGATCACTGATATCTGTGCAGTAACAGAAACCTGGTTTAAGGCTCTAGAGAGCACCCCAGCACTACCAGGTTATAACTCATACCATACTTTTCGGCCACAGAACCTGGACCGAAACACAAAAGGCGGGGGTGTATCCATATTCATTAAGGATATCCACGCCTCCAGGTTAGTGGCATAGCACAATGCCTCAGAGATCATCCATGTGCAACTAACAACGGGCAAAACTGCAATTCAAATTGTAGCTTGCTGCAGATCACCCACCATGACCCAGGACCCCCATTCTATGTTTCTGGAGACACTGAAAAATATGAAGGTCCTACCAAATGCCCTAATATTGGGAGATTTCAATTACCCAAACATTAACTGGGAGAACTACTCAAGTACTAACTCCCTTGCCCAACGCTTCATAGAATTTATAAACTTGAACACCCAGGATCAACTGGTCAACAACCCCACCGGAGGTGGCAACATATTGGACCTGGTCATCACCAACATGGGCGACCGGTGTTCTACACCGGAGGTCAACCCCTCGCTGGTTAGATCAGACCATAGACTAATCATTCTGGATATCCACATTCCGCCCCCACCCCCAATCAAGGAAACCACAGTGAAAAACTTTTTAAAAGCAAACTTCATGTTACTTAAGATTGAGGTGGAAAGGTTCACAGCCCCCATGCTAAAGGACAATGCTGTCCAAGCTGCTGAATCCCTTACAAAGGCACTCTATGAGCACCTGCAAGAATGCATGGATCATGCTATCCCAATCAAAACCAATACTCACTCCTCCAAGAAAAGGAAACCAGTCTGGTGGACCCCTGTCATAAATAAGCTATACAATAGAAGGAGGAAACTAGTACAGAAAAGAGTAAAATCCCAAGAAGGAAAGACATCCTTGATCAGTATCAGCAAGAAACTACAATCCCTCATAAAATCAGCCAAGGCTAGCTTCAAAAGAAAAATTACCAAGGACTCCAAAGATAACCACAAAGTGTTCTTTAGCTATGTCAAGAACCTAAGTGGAAACTCTCAGATTAGTGCAGAATGGCACAAAATACACTGAACCAACTGATATTGCCAACATTCTGGCAGACGGGTATACTGCAAACTTTACCCCCCTCTCACCCCCTAAAGGGCTCATAACCATACCAGAAGAATGGTATCAATGGCTAGTGTGCAATGTGGTTTTCACATCCCATAGGTTTTTATGGTACTCCCCAACACTACTGTGGGGATCAGCATTGCAGTGGGTTGGATTGCCACTCTCCCAATCCAGGATTAGAGGGCCATCTTTGTCTTCTCCCTCTCACCATCTCTGACCAGTTGCACTAAAACCTCCAGATACTAGCCATACTTGGGTTATACAGATGATAGCATTTTATGCTTTGCATCACTGAGCTGGGCTACTAAACATGTCTTCTAATACAGCTTTGCATAATTTGAAAGAATTGTATAAAATATGACTTTTAATTCCATGTTCCCATTTAACTGCTTTATGCATATCATCAGCGGTACTTTTTAATAGTATGAAAGGGTAAGATATTTCCACGTAACTGTGGAGTCAATTTAAGAAGATTCACTAGGCAATACATCATTAAAAAAGACACAGATTAAATTAGGTCACCCTAAGTGCTTGCAAAGCAAGTGACAAAAACAGAATAAAAAAATCATCTGTGAGAGTACAGATAAAAGCATCAGCAGCAAGTCTGTGCCATGGAATACCATGAGAAAAAGTTACTTTGAATTGCACACTTAATGAAGTTATTTCTAGACAGTGATTCAGCAGGGGTTACTGAGAGTTACTTCTCAAATTCAGACATAAAGCAGAGGTCAGGAGAACAGAGCTTGCTTTCTGAATTTAATATCAGAAGTACAAAGCAAACTGAATAAGACATGGCAAATGAGGACACTCTTTCAGTAAAAGAGCAACGGATCAAATACAGGAACTCAGGCTGTGAAATGGAGAGGAAAAGTAAATACAAATAAATGAGTTGCAGCACTTTCAGTGGAAAACTGATTAACAGCATAAGACAAAACTTAAGGAACTTGTTTACTCTTCATGAATGGAAGAGAACATGGCCGAGCACAAATATGGTCACAGAGACCGGACTGCTTGCTAACACAACATCAATAATTAACAGAGTAAGAACTATGGGAAATAAAAAAAATATAGTAGAAATAACATTGATGAGTGTGTTGAAGCTGAAAATTATCATGTTGTTGAAGGTAAAATCATAATTATATATAGCTGTAAGAAATGAAGACATGGAAACTGTAATATCAACAGTAAGAATAATGCAGCAAATTAAGTCAGAATATATGGCATAAACTACAACAAAAAGTGAGATCACATAGAAAAAGTAATCAGAAAAAGTAAATGAAAACTCCAGCCAAACTAGTACTTCCACCAAGTGACCTCTCAGACCTTCTGAATCAGAGGCACATGGGATATATGCAAATGACCCTTATGAACATCAGGTGTGTCAGCTATATGGAGAAACAGATAAATTATGTTTAAGAGATGTCTATTCACTCACAGCAAGTTAAACCATGTAATCAATAAGAGTAGGCAGACTGATACTAACAGCCTAAGCAGGAAGAGAAAAATATAACAGTTATAAAGATTAAAATGATAACAAGGGGAAATTGCTTGGTTTGTATAAATAAGCACAAAGGATGACCAAATCACTATGCCATTCATAAAGTACACAACCTGTCCTAGAAGAGATATAAGACACCACAAAAGAAACCACGATAATGGTATCATTCCTAGAAATGTCATGTAATGTAGTGAACCGACACGTTGCATACGTGTGCCTGAAATTCTGTTTTCAATCAGAGCTATGAATAAACTAATCTAAGTTTTTAGTGACCACAAAAGGAACCATGGTAATGGTGCCATCCCAAGAAATGTCATGTAATGTGAAAGGACAAGATTTAAGAGCATGTAGGAATTTCTATAGTTTCAGGCTGAGGATCATTCTGATTTCTTTTTTTTTTCCAAAAACATTTTTATTAAATGTTGTTAATAAACATGGGCATAAAGTATTAAAAATAAACAATATAAAACATAATAACTATTTACACTATATACAAACATACATTATAAATATTTGTTTTATCCAAGAAAGGTAATCAATATTTATATAACAATCTCTCCAATTTTTGGCAAGCTAGTATTTTGTGTGTTACATTTGATGATCTCTGATAAATAGTTTGCATTTCTTTTTTACATACAGATTTTGCTATTGAAATAAACTCAGTAAACATAAGATCATGCTTATTTTTCCAGTTCAATGTAATTATTTTTCGAGCAATAGCTAGAATTAACCAAAGAACAGATAACTGATGTCTAGGAACTACACTTGGGGTAGGGACATTGAATAATATCAAAGAGCTAGTAATTTGACAGTTATCAAACCACAGGGCTTTTGCAAAATGTCTAAAAATCACTCCAGTATTGTGTGAGAGTTTTACATTTGATGAACATATGAACCCAATTGGCTTCAAGAATATCACCACACCTCCAGCATTTGCTTGCATTACTCTTGGCTATAAGGTCAATTCTGTGTGGAGTGTAAAAGCTTCTATGAATAAATCTCCAGGTATATTGTTTCCAATATAAAGATGATGAAGTGTATTTTATTGAATTTAATAACTGTTTCTTATTATCGTTAAATAAAGATTCACCATTAATCTTTATGGAGTAATTCCAAAAAGCTTGGTCAAAAGTAATCAAGTCTTCTCGTAGGAATTTATATACAGGTGATATGCTTAATTTATGTTCATAGGTTCATAGGTTCATAGGTAGTTACTAGGCTATCGGCCCAAGGGTCTAGGCAAGCCTAGCCAACAAGGTTCCCTGGCTTACGCCACCCAAGAAAGTTATTTTCCTGTGCCACTGACGAGCAGAGACACAGAAGTGATCCCCGAGGTGTATTTCCTATTTCCCATTAACTCATCAAGATTTTTCTTGAAGACTGCTAATGAAGAACTTTGCTTGACATAGATGGGTAGCCTGTTCCAGAGTATGGGAAGTCTCTGGGATAGGAATCTATCCCTCCAACATGTCCTGTTTATTGTGGTGACAAGGTTTAGGTCCCTAGAGCGTGTAGCTCAAAGGGATTGTGATTTCTTTAGGTGTAGCATGTCCAACAGCTCTGGGTTTGACATAGCTTTATATGTTAGGCAGAGATCACCTCTGAGTAGGTGATATGCTATGTTGTAAAGCTGGAGTTTTTTGAGGCGGTCAGTGCAGGGTATTTGTTTGAGTCCAGTAATCCTCTTTGTGAGGTACTTCTGTGGCCTTTCCAGCTGCTGCAGATGTTTTGTGAGGTACATTCCAAAAGGGGCGTTGTACTCTATAATGGGTCTAATGAGTGATGAGTAGAGGGTAACGATGACCTCTTTTTTCCTAGATGAGAACCCTTTTATGATGAGGTGTGCCACATAGAAGGACTTCCTGACTACTGTGGCGATGTGACTATCAAAGGAGAGACTACTGTCCAGCTGGGTCCCAAGGTCTCTTATCATGCATTCGGTGTTAAGTAGATTGCTGCCTATGTGGTAGTTCATGGGTACAGAGTTTTTACCAAAGGGGATGACACTGCAAATTTTGGCATTGAGCTTGAGGCCATGGCTCTGACACAAGGCATCTGTCTCAGAGAGGCCCTTCTGTAGGATGTTCACATCAGTTGGGGACTTGACTATGGCTCCTAGTTTGCAGTCATCTGCGAACTTCATTAGCCATAGGCCTTCTGTGTTAGCCTGTACTTCAGAGAAGTAGATACCAAACAGGAGCGGTCCCAGGACGGAACCCTGTGGTGCTCCACTTGTCACTGGTTTGAGGTCAGATTTGGAGTCTGCAACTTTTACAGTGTGGGTTCTGTCAGTGAGCCATTTGGCAACCCATCTTGTGACGTAGGGATTTATGCCTAGTTTATTGAGTTTAGCTATAATTCCAGAATGGGGGATGGTGTCGAAAGCCTTAATGAGGTCAAGATAGGCTGTGTGAACCACTTTACCCTCATCTACGGCTTTAGTGACTGCCTCAAAGAAGTCGATCAGGTTCAGGAGGCAAGATCTGCCTTTCACAAACCCGAACTGGGTGGGATCCAGAGTTTGGAGGTTATCAATGTCTTTGTTTATGAGTTCCATGATAATACATTCCATGTCTTTGTAGACCAGGCTCGTCAGGCTAATAGGTCTATAGTCCCCGGGATCAGTGGTGGCTCCCCCTTTGTGGAGTGGGATAACTGTTGCTGTGCATCATTCAGTGGGCACAAAGCCTGATGCTAGGCTATTATTGAACATGGTGCTTAAGTGGGGAGCCAGTTCATTCTGAAGTTCATGTAAAACGCAGCCTGGGATGTTGTCCGGTCCCATGGATGCTGTGTTTTTGGCTATAGAGAGTGCAGCTTTCACCTGCGTAGTTGTGATTACAGGGACTCTGCATTCTTCCTGCATAGATATGGGCCCTTTAGGGGGGGGGGGTAAAGTTAGCACTGAACCTATCTGCCAGGATGTTGGCAATATCAATTGGTTCTGTAATTTTCATGCCTTTGTGCTGTAACTCAGAGCAGATCTGGGTGTTGCCATTGAGATTCTTGACATAGCTATAGAATGCTTTGTGGTTGTCCTTGGAATTAGTGGCAATTTTATTTTCGTAGCTAGCTTTGGAGGATCTTATAAGGGATCTCAGCTTCTTACTGAGGCTGACCAGGGAGCTCCTCCACTCATGGGATTTTACTTTCTTTTGCAACAGTTTCTTCCTTCTGTTGTACAGTTTGTTTATGGCAGGGGACCACCAGATTGGCTTCCTTTTTTTGGAGGATAGCGTCTTGGTTCTGTTTGGGATAGCATGATCCATGCACTCATGTAGGTGCTTATAGAGCGCATTTGTGTAGGATTCAGCAGTTGTAACTGTATTGTCCATCTGCATGGGTGTCATGAAGTTCACTGCCTCTGTCTTAAGAAGCATGAAGTTGGCTTTGGAGAAATTTCTTACTGTTCAATGTTCATTGAACTACATCATATGAATAGTTGTATCAATCTTGGTATAATATTAGTTTCCAGATTTACTGACACTTTCACTTTATTTTCAACAAACTTTCTTAAAGATTGAATACAAAGCCAATTATCTTGACAGACATTATATCTGGCCAAGAGAAAGCTCATTGGTTGGATGTTCTTATTGTCTATAAATTGGTGCCAAAACTTTAGATTATATATATATATATATATATATATATATATATATATATATATATATACTATATATACACACACATATATACACATATACCTATCTATCTATATATATATATATATATATATATATATATATATATATATATATATATATATATATATATATATATATATATATATATATATATATATATATATATATATATATATATATATATATATATATATATATATATATATATATACATACATACACATACACACATACATACGTGTATACATACATAGATATATGCCTATGCCTATGCAAAAGAAAGATCTTTGTTTTGTATATGTATTCCAATAAAATATTATGTAAAATAAAGACACTTTACCTTTGCTTTGTGTATATATTCCAATAAAACTTTAAGTAAAGAGTTCTGCAAGAAAGTATTTAGTATTATTTGATAACAATCTTATTTGTCTTTTAATTTTTTATTTGCACTTTCTTTGTCAGTCCAAGTGTTCTTAGTTGCATGTCTTTTCAGACTCTGTGTAGACCATTCCATGTACTCTATATCAGTTAATATTTTTTTTTCTTGTGAATAAAGTCCAAAGCCTCTGACAAAGAGCTGAAGATCATCATTCTGATTTCTGATCTCTTCGGAACACTGGAAATATATAATATTTCTACGAGAGAACCCCAATGAAATGATGGCATTTAACCTATTATTTCTACAGAAATGAATGCATAAACAAAATAGTATTTGTCTATTTAAAGTCAAGCATCATTTATGTTCACTTTTTAAAAAAAAAACGCAGCTGTTAGCTTATAGGTCAGGCAGCTGATAAAAATCAGATTTATCATACTTCTGAAAATAAGACTTGTAACAACATATGAAGTATATTAAACAGAAGAATTCCTTTTCCTATTTAATAGCAAAGCTTGCTTAAAATTCATGTGCCACTAAAATGCTCAAGATGTTAAACAAAATATTAAACATCACATGAAGGTTATTCAGCCAACAGAATGACCATAAGGTTGGTACAGAACAGCATAGTACAAAGTTCAAGCTGGTAAGAAGAAGCATGCACTGTGTAAAATATTATACAGTATGGGATCATATAACACGAGGGACAGATAATCAATGATAACAAGGCAGCACAGCAGGGAGTATTTCTTTATTTTATTTTATTTTATTTGTCTTAACAAGGTTGGCCTACAAAGTACAAGAGCCTTCTTTCAGTTTTGACCAAGATAATGTGTCAGTGACTGCAACATTACTCTACAGCATGACATAATCTGAAAGTCTGCTGAGGGGAGCAGTGAAAATAGATGGAGGACTATTTTTTTATGTTTACTTATTTATTTATTGTGTTTGTTAAATGGATAAATGTAGTAGATATAAGTGCCTCTTTTAGTGGTGACTGGAGTACAATATTAGGTTAAGTGATTTGTTTTAATTTACTCAGAAGTCAAATTAAGATGGATGCAATCAAACCCAGAACTTCGAGATGAGGATGTCACACTGATCTTAGCCTTCATTCTTTGTTTTAAACTACCAGACTATAAAACATAATGGGAAACTGTCGACCAGAATATGGAAAGGATAGAAAGGGAGATGGAAGGTGTAAATAGGAGGTGAGACAAAAAAGCAGCAAAAAACATTCAGTTAATGAAGACCAGAGTTTTGGTATATGGTCAGATAAAGCTTGCCATACAGATGTGCACCTTTCAGATAATGAGATAAAAAATGTGGCTGCTGTCCCTGCCTGACAGCTGGACTTATGTTGTAGTTCTAATACTATACTGCAGCATAAATTAGGTGCTGCTCTAATGAAATGCATTTCTGTAAATGAAACGTTGCACTGGGGTTATATATCTAGATTGGTAGTTCTGATGGATACTAAAGGTTATTTTGCAACTTGAAAGAAGAGTTGGTTTACAATATTTTTATTGATTCATACATGCAACTACACATCCATATTCCAAACTTAAACATACATAAATATATGCATACTAGTATTCAAAAAACTCTTTATCCATTTCCATCTTACCACTGCCATCACCTAGATGGTGTTTTAAATTTATACTCAGACAGTTTCTTTTTTCCATTCAAGTTCAATGGGGGGATTCAATAAGTACTACACAATTATTTTTTTTTACTGTGTGCACATTGTACCATGATGCACGCACATAGCATGAAACTTAGATTCAGTTGCTAATCAACCAATCCAACATGGTGGAGCTATTCAACAAACTATAAAGCATTCGTGTAGACTCTGTGCTGGCTTTTCCTGTGAATTCCAAAACATTTGGAATACAGCCATGCAAAGGTGTCTGTATGGACAGAATGTTAGGGGCTGCTGCTGCTTTAATTAACTTGTATGTGCTACAGGCTGTAGCCAATGCTGTTGCTGCTGCTACTAATAGACATAATCTGAGAAGGAGAAGAGTTTTCAGGCCCTGTTTAATTTTTCACAACCTACATGATGTGGAAATTGTAGAGCCCAACAGAGTGGACAGGGACACACTACAGGAACTCTGCAATCTCTGCCATTCTCACCTCAGTGCCAGAGCCAACTGAGAGGAATCCATCCCAGTGGAGACAAAGGTATGTGCAGACCTTAGAATCTTAGATACAGGTATCTTTCAGAGACCAACAGGGGGCATGCTGGGGGTGTCACAGGCATTAGCATCCAGGATCTTCCACCATTTCCTGAATGCTATGCTCTAACATGTCAGTGACCTTATATATTTTCCCTGCAGTTCTGAGGACAGGGCCAGAAATATGCAGGAGTTATACTGTGTAGCAAATTACCATGAAGTACTGGGTGCCACAGATTGTACACATGTAGAAATGAAGGCATCACCAAGGGAAAAGGTTAGCTCACATAAACAGAAAGGACTACCATTCTATCAACTGCCAAGTTGTGTGTAATGCCAAGGGGATCATCCTGAATGTGTGAATCCAAAAGATAGAAAACAGGGATATGGCATATTTATGCTCATGCACAGGATGCTGCATGTGTGTGTGTGTGTGTGTGTGTGTGTGTGTGTGTGTGTGTGTGTGTGTGTGTGTGTGTGTGTGTGTGTGTGTGTGTGTGTGTGTGCAGGAGGGCAGGAAGCCTAGGCTGACACAAAAGGTCAGTGCGTGTGTGAGATAAGAAAGAGAAGCAGGCAGACATTTGAATAAATCAACAAATGGCAAGTGTGACAAAATGAGCAACTATTTTGTGTGTGTGTGTGTGTGTGTGTGTGTGTGTGTGTGTGTGTGTGTGTGTGTGTGTGTGTGTGTGTGTGTGTGTGTGTGTGTGTGTGTGTGTGTGTGTGTGTGTGTGCGCCTGTCTGTAGGGGTCCTCCAGGTGTGTGTGTTTATGTCTGTCTGTAGGAGTCCTCCAGGAGAAATTGGTGTGCAAGTCTCTGCATGAACATAGCCAAGCTCTGCGCTGGCTCTGTATATTGCTATGTCAGACAGGTGTGAGCAGTGCATGGTAGAGGTGGCAGTTCATCGTTTTCATCCCCGACCATGAGAACTGGCTCTGCCATGAGTTGTGCTGGCACATCCACGTCCATGGTCAGATGCAGTGCTACTACCCGAATGTGACTGATGTCTGCTGGATGACTTCCCTTCACAGGCATGTCCAGGACCACAACTCCATGATCTGCCATGTCTGTGTGTGGACAGCACACTCACTGACTGAGCATTGAAAGAACTGCCACTATGGGATTGTGATTGGTCATGGCCTTGTCAGCTGATAGCTGATGATGTGGCTTACCTATGCTCATGAGGCTGCCATTCCCCTTGCAGCAGTCATTCACAGACAAATACCCCTTGATGCAGCACAGACACCCCTTGTTCCAATGTGTCATTCATCCAATTCATTGAATTGGTAACATGGTGGAGGCAGTCATGCATGTCAGAATGTGCCACATCTACAACCCTGAGCATTTATCTGCAGTACCTATGGGGACATGCCTGTGCCTCCATGATGACCTTAAACATGCACTAAGTGGCATGGGAAGAGACACCTGCTGCAGGTGGAGGAGAGACAGCAAGCCCTCTATGAGCCCCTCCTCAACCTTCCTGTGTGGTACCTCACTCACACATTTGCTACAGCCAGAGTCAACAGGCAGTGAAGCCACAGTAGCCAAACTTCCCTGATCAATGGCCTTGCCCTCCATCTGTCCCATATTTGAGGGCTCATTGAAATGGGAAGGTGTAGGCCTACTGGCTGTGTCTGATGGAATTGCAGGGAATGACTGTATGTCAACCTCAGTCTCAGATTCAACCTCTGCCCCCTGACTTTGCTTCAGTTTGGCCACCATCATCATCAGAATCTGCTGATACACTGACATCAGGTGGCAGAGGGCCCACACTCCTACTGTCATAATCACCTGTGATAAAAAGCAACAGACACAGGAAAGAAATAATACATACACTACTGGATTAATTTCTATCTCTTTCATTTCCCTGCTATAAAAACTGCATTTGCACATTTTTTGCACTTGTATTCAGCTCAGCAAGTGCCTGCCAGGTGTCTTGCAGAGTTCTTCAGCAGCAGAGAGACAAAAGCGAGAATTGTTCTTCAGCAGCAGAGAGACAAAAGAGAGAATTTGGAGTGATTAGGTATCATTTTTCTGCATTTTCTTGCTGTCTTTAACTAATTCCACCTAAAACACCAATTTTCTAGTGTTTCTGTGATTTAAAAAGCTTGTTTCTGTTGCATATTGTACTTATTTGCTGCCTGCACTTGAACTAAGTCATTTTTGTGTTTAAATAATCTGTTTAACTGTTGTAGGCTACACACTAAAGTGCAATAGGCATTTCTGTGCATTTAAAGTGTTTGTTTTTATTGTATCTGCTTTATTTTCTGAAAAAAAAACAAAAAAAAAAAAACAAAACAAAAAAAAAACATATACTTGTTTCCCGCCTTTCTGAACTAGTATAGTCCAGTTTTCAGGTTATTGCTAAATTCAGGGCTGTGTTACAAGTTTCTGTGTTGGTCATACCTTACTTGGATAGAAGGAAGTTTCTCTGTTCACCTGTGAGAGAGTGGAGCTTTAAGCAGCCTATCTGTCCTTGGAGGAGTGGTTTCAGCCCAGAAGTTAGTAGTTTATTGGACATTTTGGACTAATTTCTACCTCTTTCATTTCCCTGCTATAAAAACCGCATTAGCACGGTTTTGCGTGCCAGGCAGCGCCGGTTAGCTATGGTTAAACTATTCCCGGCTCCACAAAGCCTACTCTTCAATTTTTCCCTTGGAACTAGATAAATTTTCAACTTAAGCACTCAAACCATTCATTTCACAGCCCAGCACTTGCTCAAAACTCATAGCAAGCACTAACTAACCCTAGCACTAGACCACCCTATACTGTCCAGAAGGACAAGGCTCTCTATTCGTCACTACCAGCCAATTGGTAAAACAGCTCACTTTACCTATTAAGGCATGTCCAAAGGGCAGTTTCAGGTGTACTCTCCAGTCCAACTGGTATATCTGGGCATTTTGAGGTAATGTTACAACTGTCTCATGTACACAGACAACCCTCTCCTCCTACCACCAAGCAATAATATATGCGAGAGATGTAATTATACAGCCAAACTGGAGACAAAGCTCTCGCAACCCAAGACTGGAACTGACAGTCAAGAGGAGAAGGGAAATACTTGCAACACACCTCCAGTCTCGCATAGACCTACTAACCCAACACCGGCAAATAACACACATAAATACACAAAAACATACTCGGAGGCTCTAAATAAAAATCTGCAAAAGCAACAGAGACCTCCAAAGCAGACACCCAAGCAACCTCCACACCCCATCACAAACCATGAAACACATACTTCACATAATCAGTGTGCCATGCAATCACAGCCCTTAAGGCAAAATAACATACAAAACACACTAGTAATAGGTGACCCTATAGTCAGGCACACTGATGTCCCACTAACTAGGCTGGACAAGGAGAAGGTTACAGTTAGCATGCTTGCGGGTCCCAGGATCCGCCACATAACACAAGCACTCAGGTCGCTCCAGAACTAGTACAAATATGACTCTGTCATTGTCCATGTTGGTGTGAATGACCTGAGACGTACGTCCCTGGACTACATGAAAAGAGACATGGAAGAGCTCTCTGA
The DNA here is from genome assembly GCF_019279795.1 of Protopterus annectens. Lineage (NCBI taxonomy): Eukaryota > Metazoa > Chordata > Ceratodontiformes > Protopteridae > Protopterus > Protopterus annectens. The sequence continues at coordinate 397,257,111 of NC_056726.1, forward strand.
TCACGTAGCCCAAGCCGATATGACCCTACGCCTGAGTAGCATCCTGCCCTCACCAAGAATGATGCCACAGTATAAAGAAAAAGTAATCAATTTCAACAATTGGCTAAGTTTCTGTTGTCATTCAAAGGGGAACCTGTATCTGTCCGCCTGGGATTACATGCTCGACAAGCCACGTTGCTTTTCAAGAGATGGCCTGCACCTGTCACCTTTAGGCTTTCGAATACTGGCCAAGGCTTTTGCCGCCCCCATAGTGCCTTTTTTAGGCAAGGCTCAAAAGACAAATCCATCACCGTAAATAGCACAAGTAACCAAAAACTAAGGGTAATGCTACTCAACAGCAGAAGTCTGAACCTCAAAATGCATGCACTCGAGGCACTCCTCAGTATGGAGAACATTGATATCTGTGCAGTAACAGAAACCTGGTTTAAGGCTCCAGAGAGCACCTCAGCACTACCAGGCTATAACTCATACCATACTTTTTGGCCACAGAACCCAGACTGAAACACAAAAGGTGGGGGTGTATCCATAGTCATCAAGGATACCCACACCTCCAGGTTAGTGGTGCTGCACAATGCCTCAGAGATCATCAATGTGCAACTAACAATGGGTAAAACTGCAATTCAAATTGTAGCTTGCTACAGATCACCCAACATGACCCAGGACCCCCATTCTGTGTTTCTGGAGACACTGGAAAATATTAAGGTCCTACCAAATGCCCTAATATTTGGTGATTTCAGTTACCCAAACATTAACTGTGAGAACTATTCAAGTACTAACTCCCTTGCCCAACACTTCCTAGAATTTATAAATTCAAATGCCCTGGATCAACTGGTCAACACCCCCACCAGAGGTGACAACATATTGGACCTAGTCAATACCAACATGAGCGACCGGTGTTCTACATCGGTTGTCAACTGTTCGCTGGTTAGATCAGACCATAGACTAATCACTCTAGATATCGACATTCCAGCCCCACCCCAATCAAGGAAACCACCGTGAAAAACTTTTCAAAGACAAACTTCACTTTACTTAAGACCGAGGTGGAAAGGTTCACAGCCCCCATGCTAAAGGACAACACTGTCCAAGCTGCTGAATCCCTTACAAAGGCACTCCATGAGCACCTGCAAGAATACATGGATCATGCTATCCCAAGCAAAACCAAGACTCACTCCTCCAAGAAAAGGAAACCAGTCTGGTGGACTGCTATACAATAGAAGGAGGAAACTAGTACAGAAAAGATTAAAATCCCAAGAAGGAAAGACATCCCTGATCAGTATCAGCAAAAAACTATGATCCCTCATAAAATCATCCAAGGCTAGCTTCGAAAGAAAAATTGCCAAGGACTCCAAAGATAACCACAAAACGTTCTTTAGTTATGTCAAGAACCTAAGTGGAAACTCTCAGATCTGCTCTGAGCTAGTGCAAAATGACACAAAATGCACTGAAACAACTGATATTGCCAACATTCTGGCAGACAGGTTTAGTGCAAACTTCACCCCCCTCTCACCCCCTAAAGGGCCCATAACCATACCAGAAGAATGTAGTGCCCCAGCAATCACTGACACACAGGTTAAAACAGCCCTATCCAAAGCCAAAACCACAGATTCAATAAACCGGATGGTGTCCCAGGCTGTGTCTTACACAAACTCCAAAATGAACTAACCCTTCACCTAAACACACTGTTCAAACTCAGCCTCTCTACAGGCTATGTACCCATAGAGTGGTGCACAGAAACAGTTATCCCGCTCCACAAAGGTGGAGCCAAAATGGACCCTAGAAACTATCGCCCTATAAGCCTGACTAGCCTGGTCTGCAAGGCAAGGGAGCGCATCATCATGGAATTCATTAACAGAGACATTAGAAACCTCCTAACATTGGACCCAACCCAGTTTGGCTTTGTTAAGGGCAGATCATGCCTCCTAAACCTGGTGGACTTCTTTGAGACAGTTACCAAGGTTTTAGATGTGGGAAAGGAGGTCCACACAGCCTACCTAGACCTCGCAAAGGCTTTCAACACCATTCTCCATTCTGGTATTATAGAAAAGCTCACCAGCCTGAACATAAACCCCTACGCCATGAGATGGATTGCCAGTTGGCTCATGGATAGAACCCACACAGTGGGAGTTGCAGGCTCTAGGTCCAACTCTAAAACAGTTACAAGTGGCGTCCCCCAGTGCTCAGTCCTGGGACCCCTCCTGTTCGGTATATACTTCTCAGAGGTATAGGTAAGCACAGGAGGACTATGGCTGACCAAGTTCACAGACGACTGCAAACTGGGGGCCATAACTGACTCTCTAGCTGATACAGACATCCTCCAGAAGGGTCTCACTGAGACGGATACCTGGTGTCAAAATCATGGCCTCAAGCTACATGCCAAAAAGTGTATAGTCATCTCTTTTGGAAAAAACAAAGTACCCACGAACTACCACATACATGGTAGTCTCCTAAATACAGAAAATGTAATAAGGGATCTGGGGACCCAAGTAGATAGTAATATCTCCTTTGATAATCATATTGCCAAGGTGGTTAGAAAAATCCTTCTATGTGGCCCCCCTAATCACAAAAGGGTTCGCATCTAGAACAAAAGAGGTTAATAGGTTCATAGGTTCATAGGTTCATACTAGGCTATCTGCCCTGGGGCAATTATAAGCCTAGCCTGATTCTGTATGGCTTACGCCACCCCTTGATTTGAGTATACTGTGCCCATTTTAAGGTTTAGTTTACTGTTCCTCTGTCCAATAGTGACACGGGAGTAATCCCTGGGACAAACCTATGATCCCCCATCCACTAATCGAGATTCTTCTTGAAGAGATTCAAGTGAGGTGCTCTGCCTCACATGAACTGGAATTCTATTCCAGAGCGAAGGGAGCCTCTGGATTATGAAGCTGTCCCTCCAGCAAGTTCTATTTATTTCTGTGCTGAGGTTCAAGTCCCTTGAGCGTGTGGCTCTAAGGGATTTAGATTTACTGAGGTGGAGCATGTCCATTAATTCTGGATTTGACATAGCTTTGTATGTCAGGCATAGATTGCCTCGAAGTAGGCGGTATGCAACAGAGTAGAGCTGGAGTTTTTTTAACCGAGCAGCATATGGCATCTGTTTGAGACCCTTGATCCTCTTGGTGAGATACTTTTGGGGTCTTTCTAATTGCTGAAGGTGTTGGGTAAGGTACATCCCAAAAGGGGCATTGTATTCTATGATGGGCCTGATGAGGGATGAATAAAGGGGCACGATTACCTCTCTTGATCTAGATGTGAAACCCTTCGTGATGAGGTGGGCTATGTAGAAGGTCTTTCTGACCACTTTGGCAATGTGGTTTTCAAAGGAGAGATTGCTATCAACTTGGGTCCCCAGGTCCCTAATAACTTTCTCTGTACGTAATGGGTTTCCGCCTATGTGGTAATTTATGGGCACATTGTTTTTGCCAAAGGGTATGACTATACATTTTTTGGCATTTAGCTTTAAACCATGATGCTGGCACCAGTTATCTGTCTCTGTGAGACCTTTTTGAAGGATGTTTGTGTCAGCTGGAGAGTTGATTATGGCGCCCAGTTTGCAGTCGTCTGCGAACTTGGTGAGCCATAGTCCTCCCACATTTGGCTGTACCTCGGAAAAGTATATACCGAACAAGAGTGGTCCTAGGACAGAACCCTGTGGGATGCCACTTGTGACCGGTTTCGAGTCTGACATGGCTCCAGCAACTCTCACTCTGTGAGTTCTGTCTTTGAGCCAGTTTGCGACCCATCTTGTGACATAGGGGTTTATATTTAAGCTGGATAGCTTATCTATGATGCCCGAGTGGGGTATTGTGTCAAATGCCTTTGCAAGGTCCAGATAGGCTGTGTGGACTACTTTCCCTTCATCTATGGCTTTGGTGACTGTTTCAAAGAAGTCAACCAGGTTCAAAAGGCAGGATCTGCCCTTGACAAAGCCGAACTGGGTAGGATCTAGTGTCTGTAGGTCCCCAATGTCTTTGTTTATGAGCTCCATGATGATCCTCTCCCATAGCCTTGCAGACTAAGCTAGTCAGGCTTATGGGGCGATAGTTTCCAGGGTCCGTAGAGGCTCCACCTTTGTGGACTGGGACCACTGTTGCTGTACGCCATTCTATGGGCACATATCCTGTAATGAGGCTGAGATTGTATAGCTGTTTTATTTGAGGGATTAGTTCCTCTTGTAGTTCATGTAGGACGCAACCTGGGATGCCATCTGGTCCCATGGAAGCAGTGTTTTTTGCTTTGGAGAGGGCAGCCTTCACCTGAGCATCTGAGATATTTGGGAGGCAGCCCTCTGCCGGGATATATACTTGCTCTTTTTGGGGGGGGGGGTGGAGAAGTTTGCACTGAACCTGTCTGCCAGGATATTGGTGATGTCTGTGGGTTCAGTGTATTTTTTGTTGTTTAGAATCAACTCCGAACAAGTCTGGGAGTTGCATCCCAGGTTTCTAACATAACTGAAAAAAGCCTTATGATTGTCTTTGGTGTCCTGTGCAATTTTTCTCTCGAAGCTGGCCTTGGAGGATTTTATGAGGGATCGTAATTTTTTGCTAGTACTGATCAGAGATGCCTTCCCTATTAGGAATTTTGCTCTATCATGTAGTAGCTTCCTCCTTCTGTTGTACAGTTTATTTAAGGCAAGGGTCCACCAGACTGGATGCCTGCCTTTGGATGATTGGGTCTTGGTTTTGTTTGGGATAGCATGAGCCATGCATTCCTGGAGATGTCCGTATAATGCATTTATATAGGATTCTGCAGTTTGGGCTGTAGTTTCCACTGGCCCTGGGGCCTTGAAGGATTCCACGTCAGTTTTGAGAAGTGAGAAGTTCGCTTTTGAGAAGTTTTTCACTGTGGTTTTCTGGGCTGGGGGTGGGGTCGGAATGTGGACATCCAGTGAAATTAATTTATGGTCTGATCTTACCAATGAGGGATATACTTCTGGTGTGGAGCATAGAGTCCCCATGTTGGTAATGATCAGGTCTAGTATGTTGTCCCCTCTTGTGGGAGTGGTGACTAGTTGTTCCATAGCATTTGAGTTTATAATTTCCAGGAATCTTTGGGCTAAGGTGCTGGGGCTTGAGTAGTGCTCCCAGTCAATGTCTGGGTAGTTGAAGTCACCCAGTATAATGGTGTTCGGAGAGGTCTTCGTGTTCTCCAATGTTTTCAGGAAAGCCGAATGGGATTCCTGACTTTGAGAGGGTGGTCTGTAGGATGCTATAAACTTAAAAGCAGTCTTGCCCACTGTTAGTTGCACATGGATGGTCTCCGATACTTCGTGCAATGCCACTAACCTGGAGGTGTGGATATCCTTGATAAATATGGAAACTCCCCCTCCTTTTGTGGTTCAGTCTGGGTTTTGGGGCCGAAAAGCATGATACGAGGTATAGCTTGGTAGTGCTGGGGTGCTCTCTGGAGCCTTGAACCAGGTTTCTGTCACTGCACAGATATCGATGTTCTCCATACTGAGGAGAGCTTCGAGTGCATGCATCTTGAGATTAAGACTTCTGGCGTTTAGCAGCATTACCCTTAGTTTCTTGTTCCTTGTGCTGTCTATGGGGGTGGGTTTGACTTTTGAGCCTTGCCTAAAAAAGGCACTATGGGGTTGGCAAGAGCCTTTGCCAATATCCAAAAGCCCAGTGGTGACAGGTGCAAGCCATCCCTAGCGAAGCATTGTGGCTTGTCGAGCATGTCATCCTAGGCTGACAGACACTGGATCCCCTTTGAATGACACCAAAATTTTAGCCAATTGTTAAAATCTATCATTTTGTCTTTGTACTGTGGCATCATTCTAGGTGAGGGTAAGATGCCGCTCAAGGTCAAGGTCATACCAGCCTGGGCTACATGATCAGAGAGCCCCTCTATGTCTCTTTTCATGTAGTCCAGGGAGGTACGTCTCAGGTCATTCACACCAGCATGTACAATGACTGAGTCATATTTGTATTTGCTTTGGAGTGACCTGAGTGCTTGCGTTATGTGGCGGATCCTAGCACCCGACAGGCAGCTCACCGTGACCTTCTCTTTATTCAGCCTGGTGAGTGGGGCGTCAGTGTGTCTGACAATATTGTCACCTATTACAAGAGTATCAGGTGTGTTATTCAGCCTTAAGGGCTGTGGCTGCTTGGCACACTGACTTTGTGGGCTATGTGTTGTGCGTGTTTTGTTTTGAGGTAGCGTTTGCTTGGATGTCTGCTTTGGAGGTCTCTGTTGCTTAGGTAGATTTTTATTTAGAGCCTCCGAGTATGTTTTTGTGTATTTATGTCTTTGGTTCGCTGATGTGGTGGGACTATGTGATACTGGAATTATGTTGTGTGAGGTTACCTTCTCCTCCTGACTGGTTACACCAGTTTTGAGATGAGAGAGCTCAGCCTCCAGTTTGGCTAAATAGTTGCATCTCTCACATATATTTGAACCTGTTTGGAGGAGGAGAGGGTTGTCCGTGTACATGAGACAGTTGTAACATTGCCTCAAAATTCCCAGATTCACCAGCTGGACTGGAGAGGAAACCATTGACTGACCTTTGGACATGCTAGAGTAATATAGGGAAACTGAATTTAAGACGGACCAATAGGGGACAGGGTAATCGTAGAGAGTATAAGAGTAAGTAGTGCTTATGGTTTAATAGTGCTAACTTGTAGGATTACTTAATTGGACCAGTGAAGGACCTTAGAATGGGAATATGGTGTTTAAATTGAGAGATAGAGCAGTTCTAAGAGAAAAAGTGAAGAGCAGACTTTGTGGAGCCAGGAATAGTTTAAACCCAATTAGGCGGCGCTGCCCGCTGTTGCACTATGCACAAAAACGCACAAAACCGCACAAAAGAGGGTTTTAAGAGAGGAAGATGAAGGAGTTTTGGAATTGACCCAAAATGGCCAATAAAACTACAGTTTCAAGTCAGTAACCACTCCCACAGGGGCAGGCAGGCTGCTCAATGTTTTTCACTGCCACTGATCAACAGAGAGACTTCCCTTTAGCCCAAGCAAAAAATGGCCTCACAGAAACTTACAAACAGTTCAAGAACAGCAAGCCTGTAACTGAACTTTTTTAAATCTCAGAAAAGTGGGAAAAAAGCAAGATTTTTTTTGTTTTTTTGTTTTTCAGAGATAGCAGAGGTTAACAAGTATCAACAAGTTATAACAGTGCAGTAAATGACCCCACACAAGAGTGCTAGGCCAAAGACTGATAAAATGCAAGTTGTGAGAAAAAAACGATTTTAAAAATAAGTGCAAACAGGAAATTCAGTAAACAGCTCTAGGCTGTGCTCTAAATACAGTTACTAATGCAGAAATCAAATTTAACAAGCCAGAAAATGCTCAAAATGCAGAAAAACTTAGCAAATAAACAGAGGAAAAATACTTAAAGTCTCAAAAGTGGCTCCTTTCTTCTCTCAGCGTTTTCTCCTCTTGGTGGGTGCTTCACCAACAGCCAACAAGCCTGAAAAGACGCCAAAACCATGAGGCAACCAGGTTTTAAGAGAGGAAGATGAAGGAGTTTTGGAATTGACCCAAAATGGCCAATAAAACTACAGTTTCAAGTCAGTAACCACTCCCACAGGGGCAGGCAGGTTGCTCAATGTTTTTCACTGCCACTGATCAATAGAGAGACTTTCCTTTAGCCCAAGCAAAAAATGGCCTCACAGAAACTTACAAACAGTTCAAGAACAGCAAGCATGTAACTGAACTTTTTTAAATCTCAGTGATGTGCCCCTCTACTCATCACTCATCAGAACCATCATAGAGTACAACGCCTTATTTGGGATGTACCTTACAAGACACCTGCAACAGCTGGAAAGAACACAGAAATACCTCACCAAGAGGGTTACTGGCCTCAAACATATGTCCTATGCAGCCCGACTAAAGAAACTCCAGCTGAACTTGGTTGCATACCGCCTACTCAGAGGTGATCTCTGCCTGACATACAAGGCCATGCCCAACCCAGAATTGATGGACATGCTCCACCTAAAAAAAAAAAAATCTCCGAGAGCCATACACTCTAAGGATCTAAACCTCACCATAACGATAAATAGGACTTGCTGGAGGGATAGATTCTTGTCCCAGAGACTCCCCATGCTTTGGAACCGGATTTCAATGTACATTAGCCCCTCACTAACACTCTTCAAGAGAAACCTTGACAAGTGGATGGAAAACAGAAAATGTACCCCAGGGATCACTGCAGTGGCCCTGCTGGACAGAGGCACAGGGACCTAATAGCTCTGCTGGACAGAGGCACAGGGAACTAATCTAAGAGGGTGGCGAAAGCCAACACATTCTGGCTGGGCTTACAGATGCCCCTGGGCAGATAGCCTAGTACTTACCTATGAACCTATGAACCTATGAACTATAGTCCAATATATACTAACAAAATAACAGTGCTGCCAAACATAAACATGTTTGGCTTACCATCTGCAGATGAGATACTCCTCTGAAATCCAAATGGTTAAGAGGTAAGGGCAATATCATCACAATTAATAGTAACACAGGGGACAATAATTTTACCCCTTCATATGTCCATTAAGTATACTTTCAACAAGAACGTGGCTGACAACTCCAACCTAAGCTAATAAGTGTAGCAATCTTCAACCCCCCCCCCCAAAAAAAAAGACGTGATACAGAAGTGACTTTTTGACTTAAACTTTTTTACTATAGAACATTTGTTGGAAACTGCATATGATAGTATTTCCACTTAATATCCTCACACATTATGTGGGTAATGATATAGAATGGCTTACACTCTGTTTGTCTCTGATTGCTGGTCAGATAACAGAAGAATGACCAACAAACACTGAAATGTAAGACAGAGCTGAATATTTGCAAGCAATAATCATAACAGGTTGTGTGATCACTAGGTGCACTACATCCAAAAATAATAAATGTACAAATTAGAGTTGTATGGTTTTATATCACTGTAGTTGCTGTTGTTGGTTGTGCACAGTTCAGTTCTTTGCTGCAAAGCTGTTTGTGTGGCAAAGAGGGACAAGGTGCCCATCCTGTGCTCTGAAGGTGCATTGATGTGAGAGTTCAAATCAAGACCAATGTAGAAATATCTCATGTGTACTAACATTTTATAGTGCACATGTCATAGATTGCTTTCCTCATTTCAACTACTCATCCTTTTTTTTTTTTTTTTTTTTTTTTTTTTTTTGGGGGGGTGGTCAGTGTTTGAATGATGCGCTGCTTATCACAAACACGGGAAATGGAAAAAAATGAATGTCAGGTTTGGCCGCATTGATCTCTTTTCCACAAGGCACAGCCGTGTGCAAACTGGACAACTGGACCTCCCAGGAAGCAGAAATAATCTGAGCAGCCAAAAATAGAAACCAGATACATTCAATTAAAGCTAATGGGCATTGCACAAACCCACTAAGCAAAATTGCATTGTGGTTAACAGCAAGACCTAAAGAATGTTTAGTAAAATAGGGAATCTCATGCAACTCGTCTTGGGGCAGCAGGTACAAGTGTAGGGCTAGAGTACAGATGGTCATGGGTTCTAGTACAGGGTGTGCAAATGTTTTTTCACTGTTGTGACATTGCAGTTTATAGCAATGAACTTAAAGCCAGACAAGTGTTATTTCAACCTTGTTGTGGCAACAGGTGTAAGTGTAGGACTGCCATATACACGGTCTTGTATTTGAATACAGCATATTCCATATAGTTTTATTGTTGTTCCACTTTCCATTATAGTCACTCTCACTTGTAACACTTGACATAGTGGAGCTGGTATTAATTATATGTATGAGGGCAGAGACATTAGTATTGTGTCAGTTATTTATGTACATATCTATCTATTATGAGATGCATGACTGTGGATATACTGTGTACTATATCCTAGTAAGTATATTTCTGCTATCTGGACTGGCATAGTTTTCACATTTGCCTAACAAATGTACACAACTGCCTGAAAATGCAATTTTTTATTTTATATTTGTTAACTGGGGGTGTCTGACTGAACCGAAAAGGCCCTTTTTCAGCAGAGGCCTGGGGAGAAAAGCTCCACACAGAAAAATTACAGATACATTTAGATATTTAGACATGATCAGTATATACACAAATTCCAATAGACATGTTTTTACAGTGGTATGCAGCACATCAACAGTTACAGTGGAGAGAACAAACAAGAAAATATTAATTTAAAAATAAAGGTAATTAATAGATTTGTGGTGTACAGCTGAAATTTGGAACATAGGTAGAATACATATATAGTGCACAGGTACAGTACATACATTGTACATTAGCTAATGTTTGTGACTAAAAGTGAAAACTATTATCAAGTACTCTAGGTTTGGTATGTGCACCTTATTCGCTTTCATTAGCCTGGGGAGCAGTCATGGTACTGCTCCCCAGGCTAATAGGTTTATACTAGGCTATCTTCCCTAAGGCATTTATAAGCCTAGCCCAGAGTTTGTGGCTTACGCCACCCCTTATGTTAAAAAATACTGTGCCCATTAGTTTGTTATGAATCTGTCCAGCAGTGACACAGAGATGATTCCCGGGGTAAACCTACGATCTCCCATCCACCGGTCAAGATTTCTCTTGAACAGAGCCAGCGAGGTGCTCTGCCTCACATGGACCGGGATTTTATTCCACAACATAGGGAGTCTCTGGGTGACAAATCTATCCCTCCAGCATGTCCTATTTATATCTGTGCTAAGGTTTAAGTCGCTTGCTCTAGTGGATCTGGTAGATTTGGATTTTTTGAGGTGGAGCATGTCCATTAATTCCGGGTTGGACATGGCCTTGCATGTCAGGCACAGGTCACCTCTGAGTAGACGGTATGCGACTGAATAGAGCTGGAGTTTCTTCAGTCTGGCAGTATATGACAGATTTTGGAGTCCCTTTATCCTTTTGGTGAGGAACTTTTGGGGTCTCTCCAATTGCTGCAGGTGTCGGGTGAGATACATCCCGAATGGGGCATTGTACTCTATCATTGGTCTGATAAGTGAAGAGTACAGGGGAACAATGACCTCACTTGATCTGGATGTGAATCCCTTCATGATCAGGTGGGCAATGTAGAAGGTTTTTCTAACCACTTTAGCAATGTGAGTGTCAAAAGAAAGGCCACTGTCACTTCTGTGCTTAGTGGATTGCCACCTATATGGTAGCTTGGGGTTACCTTGTTTTTCCCGAAGGGTATGACTATACATTTTTTGGCATTTAACTTCAGGCCATGGCTCTGGCACCAGCTATCAGTTTCCGTGAGACCCCTCTGAAGGATATCTGTGCCCGATGTACTTTCCACTATGGCTCCCAGTTTGCAGTCATCTGCAAACTTTGTCAGCCATAGTCCTCCTATGTTAGCCTGTACTTCTGAGAAGTAGATGCCGAACAGGGGGCCAAGGACTGAGCCCTGTGGGACACCACTTGTGACCGGCTTGGAGTCTGACATGGCGCCAGCTACTCTAACCCTGTGGGTTCTGTCCTTTAGCCAGTTTGCAACCCATCTTGTGACATATGGGTTTACATTTAAGCTGGTAAGTTTCTCTATAATACCCGAGTGGGATATTGTGTCGAAAGCTTTTGCAAGGTCAAGGTAGGCTGTATGGACTGCCTTTCCCTCATCAATGGCCTTGGTGACTGTTTCGAAAAAGTCGACCAAGTTCAAAAGGCATGATCTGCCCTTGACAAAGCCAAACTGGGTCGGGTCCAATGTCTGCAAGTCCCCTATGTCTTTGTTTATGAGCTCCATTATGATCCTCTCCATAGCTTTGCAGACCAGGCTTGTTAAGCTTATGGGGTGGTAATTACCAGGGTCCGTAGAGGCACCGCCTTTGTGGAGTGGGACCACAGTTGCCGTACGCCACTCCTTGGGCATGTATCCTGTGGTAAGGCTAAGATTAAACAGCTGCCTTATATGCGGGTTTAGTTCCTCATTGAGTTCGTGTAGCACACAGCCGGGGACACCATCTGGTCCCATTGATGCTGTGTTTTTAGCTTTAGAGAGAGCAGCTTTCACCTGCGCATTGGAGACGTCTGGGAGGCTGCAATCCGCTGGGATAATTATCTCTCCTTTTGGGGGGGGGGAGGGGGGTGAAGTTTGCACTGAACCTGTCTGCCAGTATGTTGGCAATGTCTGTGGGTTCAGTGATTTTTGTATCATTTTGGACTAATTCTGAGCATATCTGGGAGTTTCTACCCAGGTTTCTAACATAGCTGAAGAAGGCCTTATTATTGTCTTTTGAATCTATGGCAATTTTTCTCTCAAAGTTGGCCTTGGATGATTTTATGAGTGCTCGTATTTTTTTACTAATAATGATCAAAGGTGTCTTCTCTTTTATGGATTTTGCTCTATCATGTAACAGCTTTCTCCTCTTATTGTAAAGTTTGTTTATGGCTGGGGTCCACCAGACTGGACGTTTGCCCTTGGTGGAAAGAGTCTTGGTTTTATTATGGATTGCCTGATCCATGCAGTCCTGGAGGTGTTCGTAGAAGGCATTTGTAAGGGCTTACGCAGCTTGGGTTGTGGTTTCCACTGGCTTGGGGGCCTTGAAGGATACCACACCAGTCTTGAGTAGTGTGAAGTTTGCTTTAGAGAAGTTCTTCACTGTGGTCTTTTTTGTTTGGGGTGGGGGCGGGATGTGGATATCCAGTGAGATTAGTTTATGATCTGATCTCACCAATGAGGGATATACTTCCGGTGTGGAGCATTTTGTCCCCATGTTTGTGATAATGAGATCTAGTATATTTTCTCCTCTTGTGGGAATGGTGAATAGTTGTTCCATGGCATTTGAATTTATGAACTCCAGGAACCTTTGGGCTAGAAAGTTTGGGCTTGAGTAATGTTCCCAGTCTATATTCGGGTAGTTGAAGTCACCCAATATAATGGTTTTTGGAGATACATTTATACCCTCCAGTGTCTTCAGGAAGGCTGTGTGGGGTTCCTGAGTTTAAGAGGATGGCCTGTAGCATGCTACAAATTGTAGAGCAGTTTTGCCTATGGTTAATTGCACCTGGATGGTTTCCGATGCTTCGTGTGTTGCCACCAACCTGAAGGTGTGGGTATCCTTGATGAATATGGATACACCCCCTCCTTTTGTGGTGTGGTCCAGGTTTTGGGGCCGGAACGCATGATATGAGGTAAAACCTGATAGTGCCAGGGTGCTCTCAGGAGCCCTGAACCAGGTTTCAGTCACAGCACAGACATCGATGTTCTCCATACTGAGAAGGGCCTCGAGTGCGTGCATTTTGAGATTTAGACTTCTGGCATTGAGCAGCATTACCCTTAGTTTCTTCCCATTTTTGTTTTCTAGGGTGGTAGGTTTAGAATTTGAGCCTTGCCTAAAAAAGGCACTATGGGGTGGCAAGAGCCTTAGCCAATATTCAGAATCCCAGGGGTGACAGGTGCAAGCCGTCCCTTGCGAAGCAGCGTGGCTTGTCAAGCATGTCATCCCAGGCAGACAGACACTGGATCCCCTTTGAATGACACCAGAAATTAAGCCAATTGTTAAAGCTGATCATCTTGTCTCTATGTTGTGGCATCATTCTTGGTGAAGGAAGGATGCTGCTCAGGGTCAGGGTCATACCTGCCTGGGCTACATAATCAGAGAGCTCCTCTATGTCTCTTTTCATATAGTCCAGGGAGGTACATCTCAGGTCGTTCACACCAGCATGGACAATGACTGTGTCATATTTGTACTTGCTGTGGAGTGACCCGAGTGCTTGTGTTATGTGGCGGATTCTAGCGCCCGATAGGCAGCTTACTGTGACCCTCTCCTTGTTCAGCCTGGTGAGTGGGACGTCAGTGTGTCTGACTATGGAGTCACCTATGACAAGTATGTTTGGTGTTGTATTTGGCCTTAAGGGCTGTGACTGCTTTGCACACTGATTTTGTGTTTTATGTGTTGCCTGTGGTGTGTCATGAGGTGGCGGTTGCTAACTTTGCTTGAGATGTTGCCTAATCAGGTTTTTAAAGGAGACTTTGGGCAATGTGTTTTGTACACTAGTGAGGAGAGAGTTCCACTTTTTAGCCACTGAACTACTATATAGTGTGTCTCCAAAGCTATTGTAGCTGTTGGTGACTTCTAGTAGGAATTTGCTTGATGATCTAAGAGGCTTTTTGGCTGAGTAATGTTGTACTAGAGTTTTGAGGGCAGGACACTTATTGGGGAGGTAATAGATAGAATGACAGAGGCAGAGCTGATTGTAGGTTAGGAGGTTGGGCAGTTCAATCCAGTGGAGCTGTCTCAAAGCAGTACAGTGATTATTTCTATATGAGCAATTTGCAGCAAAATGGGCAATTCTGTTATAGCAGGCTTCTGTTTTGCTTAGTTAAATTTTATTAGATTAGTCAAAATGGGAGATGTATAGAGTAGGGTGGATAGAAGTTGGGAGCGAACAATGGCTGATCTTGTGTTGTTGGTAAGAAACGGTTTGATACAGTAGAGTGATCTCAGTTTGGCATGTACTTTATTAAGAGTTAAGTTGAGATGACTATCAAATTTTAGGTGGGAGTCTATGGTTATTCCCAATAGCTTAGCCTGTGCCACTAGAGCGATTGGAGTATTGTTTGTGGAGTAGATAGTGAACTGACTGTTATCAGTGTTTTTGTTAAAACTGGTTATAATCATAAGATGAGTTTTCTTTGGATTAAGGATAAGTTGGGCTTTGGTAAGGTAGTTTTCAACGTCAGAGAATGCTAGCTGAGTTGTTTGCATGAGGTTGGGAATATTTTGTGCAGCACAGATTAAGGTAGTATTATCTGCATACTGCATGATAGATGCATGCTGTGTGGAGGTATGGAGGTCATTTGTGAAGATTGTGAATAGTAGTGGTTCTAAGATAGAACTCTGTGGGACTCCTATAGTTATGGGCAGCTGAGGAGAGAGAGAATTTTCCCATTTCACAGCTTGATACCTGTCAGTTAAGTAGCTTTGGAACCAGGTAAGAGTGGAATTTGATAGATGATATTGGTTTAGTTTGTTTAGCATGATTTGGTGCGAGACTGTACCAAATGCTTTGGACATTTCCAAAAAAGAGTTGACACCTGCAGGTCTTTGTTTTTGAGATAGTTTACTGTGTCTGTGAAGCAGAGGAGGGCTGTAGTGGTACTATGGGCAGGCCTAAAACCATATTGAGTAAATGACAGGATGTTGTTGTCTAGAAGATAATTTAGCATCTGGGTAAGGATGCATTTTTCTAGGATTTTGGCCAGGGAGGAGAGTATGGCAATGGGTCTGTAGTTATTAAGTTCAGTGGAGGTCCCACCTTTATGTATGGGTGTAACATAGGATATTTTCCAGAGTTTGGGCAAACTAGTTTTCAACAATTGATCTGTTTATAAGAGTGACGATTAGGATAGCAATAGCATCTGCTGTGAGTTTCAATAAATAGCTGGGGAGTAGGTCGGCTGCTGTTGAGGTTTTCAGTTTGGAAAGCATGATTTTAATTGAAGTGGTGGAAACTGTTTTAAGGGTAAAGTTTGTATTAGTGTTGGGAGGACAGTGAGGCTGGAACTGTCCTGTGATACTAAGGATAGAATTGAGTTCACAAAGTGGGAATTGAATTGTGTTTCGATGGAAACTTTAGGGTCAGTGGTGGTTGGTTTGAGGGTTGCCTTTTGGGTGGGTTTTAGTAGCTGGTTTACATTTTTCCAAAATTTTTGGGGGATGTGTTGGTATTTAGTTTGTAATGTTGTGTAGTAGGATTTTTTATCCAGCCTAATGCATTTTTTTGCACGGTTGCACAGTTCTTGGTACTTATCTAGGCTTTGTGTTTCTTTGTTTTTTTTTATAGTAAAGCCAGGCAGTGTCTCTAGACTTGAGGATTTGTTTGGTTTCTTTACTGAGCCAGGGGTTTGTAGAGGTTCTAATCTTCATTTTGTGTAATGGAGCAACAATGTCTAGATGTTGCAGAAATGTTTTGTTGAAATATGCTACAGCCTGGTCAAGTGGGAGGGTTTTTAGGGGGGGGGGTCCAGTCACAGTTACAGAGTAAAGTATTTAGGACCTCAGGAGAGAATTGTTTTGTGTTTCTAGTGGATTTATAGTTAGTGGTTCTGCATATGCTTGTTCTACTACATATAAGCTATATTATGTAGTGGTTACTTAAGTTGTCTGGGAAAATGCCTGTGTGGGGGTACAATGTGGGATTGTTAGTTAGGACCCAGTCAAGGATGGATTCCCTTTTAGATTTTTTATCACATCTAGTTGGAATTTGGACTAGCTGCTGGTAACCATGCTGACTTATTAGATTACTTGGTGGTTCTGATATACAGGTGAACCAATCTAGGTTGAAATCCCCCAGCATAAAGGTTTCTTGTGAGTATGTGGAAGAACACCAGGATAAGAAGTCTTCAAGGCTAGCAGGTGTATTACCAGGTGGAATATGAGTCACAATTGTGGTGATGATCTTTTTAGGGTGAAGTTGAAGTTGCGAGATAAGTATGTCCCAATTATTGAGGGAGGAGTAGGAGTTTGGTATTTGATGTAAAGTTAATTTGGACGTATACAGTAAGGCAGTTCCACCCCCTTTACAAAGTGGTCTGTCTTGTCTAATGATATTGTAGCCAGTAGGGAGAACTTCTGAGTTAGTTATGTTTTTATTTAGCTAGGTTTCTGTTAAAGCAATTATGTCTGGGGAGTAGTGTGCTATTGTGGCCTGAATTTGCAATTACAGTTATGTGATGCCTCACTGCTTACCACTGTTGCACTCTGCTTACCATTACATAAACATGGTGCTCAGGAATGTGCACTGCAGAGCACCATTTTTGCTTGATGGAAAGCAGAGTGCAACAGTTTCAAATAGTGCACACACTCTCAGTAAACATGATGACTGGAATTGGAGGGAAAACATCAGTCTCCATTACTCTATATCCATGGCAGAGATGGCGGGCATTTGTGGGGAAGGTGTTAAGTTTAAGGCACAGGGATAGGGTGTCCAGGAGTCCAAGATTTTTATTGGATTCCTAGTTAAGCACCACAGTGCCAGGCTTCTGCAAGGGGACTATTCTGGCTCCAGTATAAGTCGGAAGCTTGGGATAGTTTAGCCCGGGCTGTATACAGTGCCACTGGTATCATGTGCAGTGGAGACCAATGTAGCCATCATTTCAATGACCTATAGAGGAAGAAGTGGGATACCCTTGACCATTGGATTTAGGAATTTAGGACTGTGGACATCCCACACCTGTGTAAGTATCAAAGAGAGTACTTGTAAGACTTAAAAGCTGAATATAGGGAAGACTAGTATTCATAATGGTATTCTGTTCTTTTCTTTTTTCCACAGCTGTCAGTGCTCAGGAGGTCAGTGTCTGAACCCATGGGGAGGGATTGGCAAGGCTGTGGTATGTATGCAGCAGAAGATTAATGTTATTGTAGTATAAAAGTTAAAGATATATATTTTTTTTGCATTTTATAGAGTTGTATCAAATTGAGAATGCATATCTTAACTGGAAAAGTAAGTCTGCATGCATTAGTCTGTAGCACAAACCAACAGTACAATATTAGACTTTAGTCAGAGGTTGTGGGTTCAGATACCACACTTCCCAACCATACAGTACTATTAGTTCTTCAATTATATTTAAATTAAATTAAAACTTCTATACCAGTGGCACACATGCCCTGCTGTAAACTGTAATCTGTATAATTGGGACATGCATATGTGCACTATATACACATGTCAAGGAGTACTTGCTGCAATCTGTAGTATAGTGTGCATCTGTTAGGATGTGACAATCTTAAAAGTAAAAGTTAAGATAATAGAGTCAAATAATTGTATCTATACATTGTATGTCACATATGAAGGTATTAATCTTACGTCGTTTTTTCTCTCACCCCAACCATTATCTCTATTTTTCATTTTATTTTATTTTATTTTTTATTTTTTTATTTTATTATGTGCTGTCAAAATGTGTCCATGTCATCGATGTGTACCACATCATTAAATGCTCCACAGCACAGCAGGATAGATCTGCCCCACAGGATCTGCTTGCCCATCCCCTCCACCGGCTTCAGCATCATTACTCAGCACATCTGGGAGCCAACCTGGCAGCACCACCTCTGCTGCCCCTGCATTACCTACAACTTCAGGTAGTCCTGCTCCGGAGGCTGGTCCAGTGGTGCCTTTGGGTACAGTAGCAGAGGTGGTAATTTTATCCCCCACTCCGGGATGCCAGGAATGCTATATAGGGTTGTGTACTGCACCAGTGGTGCACACCTACACCAGCTGTAGAGGCTGCTCTCCCTCGTTTTGCACAGTACTAGGAGGAGAAGGAGACCTCAGCAACTTTAGCATTGGTGGAGTGAGGTGACAGTGATGACACTCCAGTGGATGAAGACTTGATATTAAGTGTCACCCAGCGTGATGTCCATGGGTTCAGGATGTCCCCACCTTCACCCCAATTGTGGTACCTCCCCCAGCCATTTGTGTCCATCACCATCCCTGTCTCTTGTCTTGTTTGTCTCGTCTGTCTGCAATTACTTTCTCACCTACCCAACTTACCTGACCCAGACATACCTACATCCCTTCTCCAACATTCCTCCCTCTCTCATAAAAAAAAAAAAATAAATAAATAAATAAATAAAATGGGCTTTATCTCACAAAAAAAAAAAAAAAAAATGTCCCATACATACATCTCCATTTCGCACACGTCTTCTTGACACACTTGAATCAGTCCAACTGGCTATACAACATGATTGCGTTGTGTTCAGTTAATATTTTCCACATATGTTCACTTTACACTGTTAGCTGATAGCTATAGTTCTTTCCTATTCCCTCCTGCACATTCCTGCCCTGCTTTCCCTTTGTTCTCCCCCATCCATGCTCCCAATTTCACCACTGTCCCATCTACCTCATTTCACATCTTTAATCCATTTTTGCACGAAGATGTGCAATGCGCACCAACATGCAGCAACAGCAAACGGTGGCAATGTATTTAAAAGTATTATATAAACCTGTATTTGAACTCAATAGCATCTGGCCCCAACAATAAATATATCAATGCATTAACACATGCTTCCACAGAGTCAGTTAAGCAGCAGATGTATTTCATAGATGCAATACTGTCAGACTTTAATAATGGAGCTTGCATTTGCACACTACTTTGCTATGCACATACAACCATTGCACAAACCTGTTGCTTGCTGCACTGTGGAAATGTACTTATTATGTTGAATTAATGCTGTTTACTTTCCATTCCTTACATATGGTATATAATTGCATGTGGAAACATTACAAACTGAGGGCCTATCTAACCATATGTCACATATTTACAATACATCCATGTGTTGCCACCCCCAAGGCATTGCGACTCTGGTGTCTCAGTACTTTTTCTAAACATATATCAACCACAGTACAAGATGTAATATCAAATGTGTGCTATGCAATGCACATCAATTTGGGAACATGCAGAACTACAACCGTTCACCCATATGCCTAAAAAGCCTTATCTACAAGGCTAAGGAAGGAATCAGCATGGATTATATCCACAGGGACATAGGTGACCTTCAACACATTTTTTTTTCAGGGGAAGATCTTGCTTACTGAACCTTGTGGACTTCTTGTATGCTGACCCCAAAGACCTGGATGAGCGATAACAGGACATACCACCTATGTTGTTATCCAAGACCTTTGACATTATCCCCCATTCATGTTTCATAGTGAAGATATCTTATGGGGAAATTAAGCCATACAGTAGTAGAGGGATAGGCAACTGGCTCACTGATAGAACACACTCTCAGATTTGGGGACTGCACCTCCACCACTAGCCACTTACCATTAAAATACCACAAGGATCTGTGCTGGACCCTCAACTGTTTGCAAACTACATCCCTGAAGCACATGCAATGGTAGATGGCCTGTGGTTCACCAAGTTTGCAGATGACTGGTACATGGTCACCCTAATATAGAGTTCCCCAGTGACAGTAACATATTACAGAAGGGGATGCCACTCACAAATGATTGATGCCAAATTCATGGACTGAACCTTGGTGCATACAATGGCTCATTGTCCACTTTGGCAATGTACCACTGCTAATTATGATATACATATCACCCCTCTAAGCTCAAACACATGTTGTGATACATGGGAATACATTTTGATAGCAATCTACAATTTCATCAGTATGTGTCCATAGTTATGACACACACTTTTTGCATTGTGCATGTCATACATATAGAAATCACATCAAAGACCAGGGTTCTCATACCTCTGCTGTACTCTACCCTTATCAAACCACTAATTGAATATAATGCTCCCTTCTGTCTGTACCTCAACAGACACCTGCAGCAATTGGAGAAATCACAGGGTTGTGTTTGGGAGACTCCAGGGCCTCCAAACATGACATACATGGAATGAGTGAAAGACCTGTTGCTGTAATTAGTATCATGCAGGCTGCTGACAGGTGACCTATGCCTGCCCTATATAGAAATCTCAGACCCTGCCCTACTGGAAATGCTGGACATTTGCAAATCAAATGCGACAAGAATAACTTGTCCCAGGGTTCTCAACTTAGCCAGTGACATAAACAGAACAAGCCATGGACACAGATATATCCCCTAATGATTTACACTCTTCTGTAATAGGCTGTCACTGCATGTGAAGCACTGCTCCTCAATGACCCTGTTCAAGTGCAACCTTGACTACTGGTTGGATGATTGTAAAGTCGACTTTGGGGTGGCAACTATGTTCCTCATGAACAGGGCCAGTTGGTGCTGCTCACAAAATCACTCTAACAATGACCATCCAACTTTGCTCAATAAGGGTACTTGTGTTTTTACACAGTTAGACTTCTAAGCACCATAAGGCCATTAGCCTAGTAGACTCCTATGACCATACAAAGCTATAAGACTATGCAGGCCTCCCAACATATTATCTCCCACATGGCCTGCTGATGTCATCTACTATAAAATCACTAGAAACACCACTCTGGACACAAAGTTGAAATAAGATGAGCGCTTTCGTTTATGCCAAATAGATAAACTTCTTCAGATAAAATGCAGAGGAAATAAGCATTTAAATACAAAATCCAGAATGACATCACATCCTGTCAATAAAATCACATAAAAATATCCATATTACAAACATTAAATGTTACATATTTTTACTAAAAAATATATGTATATATGTTTTATTTATTTATCAAACTAAGCATACTTCCTATCGAAATAATGCTTTTTATTTTAGTAAACTGATAATGGAGATGGTGTCATTTAATCCAGGAGACACTGAAGCGTTTAATTTCAATTGCCAAATTAACTCTCTTTCTTCTAACTGCAAGGGAGTAGGGCCCCCTCTTCCATTATCAAAGATATTTTCTATGACTAGAAAATGGAAACTATGATCGGGGAAAGTCATCACATGTCTTGTTAAGGCGTTTGTTGTATTACACCTCGAAATAGCATAAACATGTTCATAAATCCTATTTTTCATGGCCCTATCTGTTTTCCCTATATAGTATGCGGAACAGTCATGGCACATTGCAAGGTAAACCACCCCTTTAGTGTTGCAATTAAACTTATCATTCAAATAGAATCTTTTCCCAATGAGCTCAAATGACTTAGTCACAAAAATATGTTTGCACATATTACACGCTCCACACTTTGTCATACCAAAGTGTGGTCTATATTTTACTTTTTGTTTTAATTCTAAAATGCTTTTCAAATTTCTCCCTTTCCTAAAGGTGATTTTCGGTGAAATACCTAAACATTCTTTCAAATGTGTATCATCCAGAATAAAGGACCAGTTTTTAAAAATAATTGTCCTGATCCAAGGTGCATCCTTTGAAAAAGTTGTTATGAAATTTGTTCCAATGAAATCCTCACCAAATTTTTTATCAGATGTTAAAGGTAAAGCAGCTTGGTTGGAATTATTCTCGATGACAGAATCCACATCCAAATGTCCATCAAATATTCCAGCTATATATTTCAAAATAGGTGAAAAAATACCCTGTTCCCTCTTAGATGAAACTTCTCTCATGAGTTCATCAATAAGTGAATACGGGTAACCTCTAGTTGAAAACATATTCTTTAATAAATTACATTCCTCTACAAAATCACATTCAAGTGTCAACATCCTAGCTGCCCTGACCAATTGCCCTTTCACTACCCCCCGTTTTTGATGTAGGAGGTGGCAGCTGGAAAAGTGAAGGAAGGAATTGGAATAGGTTACTTTTTGATGGACTCTAGATGTGAAAATATCCAGTTCATAGTTCTTAGCCAACAGGACATCTAAATAATTAATGGAGTCAACTTGAAAATCATATGTGAATTCAAGAAATTCAGTGGAACCATTCATTTCCACCATGAGTAATTCCGCTGACTCTCTGTCAACATTCCATAAAATAAAGATGTCATCAAGGTATCATGTATACCACATAGCCTTCTCTTTAAAAATAGGAGCTTCAAAGAGAAAGCTCTTTTCCCATGCTGCCATAACTTTGTTAGCGAAGGTACCCCCACAAGGGGAGCCTATCGCTATACCAGTTTTCTGTAGGAAGAATTTCCCATCGAACATGAAAAAATTGTTCATTAGGACAATTTCTAATAGGTATATCACCACATCAATATCACTACCTGTCATGCCTTCATTTAGGAGAAAATCCCTTACCCAATCACATCCTGTATCGTGTGGGATACAGGTATAAAGGTCTCTGACATCTATAGTCAGAAAATTTAATTCATGGTCAAACGGAACTGTACTAATGGCTTCCAAAAATGCCCAAAAATCTTTACAGATTTGTTTCTGGTTCTTCAAAACCTCTTTGAGTTTACAATCAATATATTTTGCACACCCGTATGTTATTGATTGTCTCCCATCAATTATGGGTCTCAAAGGAGGATTATTAGGGCACTTATGTATTTTCGGTAAACCAAAAAGTTTGGGAATTATCGGATACACCATTTTTAAATAATGAAATAAATCACTATTAATCCTATTCTCTAAAAATAAATTACTGATGAACCCATTGACCCTACGATATGCTCCATTGATTTCATTAAGTGAGACTTCAGCATAGGCTGGTGAATTTAACATATCTAAAATTTCGATAATATAATCTTCCTTACTGAAAAATACCAGTCCACCCCCTTATCAGGTTTGCAAATCTGAACATTTGCATATTGTAGGGTGTCCAAGATATCTCGTTCCATGATGGTTAAATTATTCCCCTTATTTCCTGATTTATATGATTTTTGTAGCATACATCGAATGTCATTTTCACATATTTTCTCATATAAGAGTATGGACGGGTGTAATGGTGGGTTAAAAATACTGGCCACCTTAAAATCATTAACCCGGCTTGAAGTATTGTTAAACATGACTTTTAAATTTAATTTCCTGGTAAAAAGCTTAAGGTCGATCAGCGTTTTTGCCACATCACTATTACAGGTGGGGACAAATGTCATACCCTTTGCCAAAATATCTACAAGTGTTATATCTGGTTCAAAATCAGAATAGTTATAAATCTTGAAATCACCTGTTGAATTTATTATAATGCTCACTTTATTATCAGAACCATTATATACCCCATGATTATCAGAGCTGGAGGGGTAATCTATCCCCTCTTCCTCCTGTTCTAATTTTTCCTCTTCTTCTGGTTCTACTATCATCTACTATAAGTTCACCTGCACTCTTAGAAAAGTCAGACTTATGTCTTAGCACTTGTGTAACATGTTGTGTTCTGTAGTCTGTGTACTTAGATAAGGAAGGTTTCTGTTCTCACTGTAGTCAGCTGGGCATGTGCCCACTTGTGAACATGTGTGTGTGTGTGTGTGTGTGTGTGTGTGTGTGTGTGTGTGTGTGTGTGTGTGTGTCTGTGACAGAAGTGCAGAACTGCGTATCCCACAGTTACTGCTCCAATGCCAAGGACTGACAATATTTTGATTCTTGCAGATGCCTACACATCAGTTTCATGCAGATCACCCAGCATCTCTTCCCCACATGGCCTGCTGATGTCATCTACTGTAAGTTCATCTGCAGTCTTGCAAAACTCAGACTTGTGCTGTGGCGCTTTAGGAAAGTACTGTGTTCTGTACTCTGTGTACTTAGGTGGGGGTTCTAGTCTCACTGAAGTTAACTGTGTGCATGTGTGTGAGCTGTTGCTTGACATTGCAGAGAGCATTTTACACCACCATGCGGGACACTGTTATATTCTCCTCAACAGTCACTGCTGATGTCATCAGCTATAAAGTGTGGTTTGAGACAATCCAAGTTGGACTTGTGCTGTGGCACTTATGTAAAGTACTGGGTACTGTCTTTTTTAATTTCTCCAAATCTTTTGGGTTTCTAATACCATGAAGGGAATGGACCCCATTCCTAAGTCAAAGTATGATTAAAGTTCATGAAATTAGTATTGTTTCACTGTTTGATGTTAGCCAAAAGTGCTCTTCGCAGCACCCGCAATGTGCCCAGTAATGACTCCTTCTGCAATTCGTATAGTGCTACATGAATTGGTAGTATATCTAAATACAATTGTAATTTTTTTTTTATAAGACCATTTGCTCCTACTACTATTGGAGCTATCTGGGTATCTTTCTTCCACATGGCTCACGTTTCTGCTTGCAGACTAAGGTATTTTATAACTTTGTGTCTCTTTGTACACAAGACACTGAAGTCACTAGGTGTGGCAATTTCAATGATCAATGCTACTTTTGTCTTCTTTTCTTGGACCACTATATCCAGTTTTCTAGCATCTATCTTTGGACTGTTGGTATTGGGTGAGCCCATGTGATGTAAACTTTATCATTTTCTATGATTCTCTGTGGCTCATGTTTCCAATGTTTTTCAGCCACTTCTAAACCATAATGTTTGCACAATCCCCAGTGTAACAATCTCACCACATTATTATTCCTTCCAGTATACAGTCCCTCTGCCATTAGAGAATCACAACCAGCAATGAGGTGTGTGACTGTTTCTAATTTGGTTCCACAAAACCTACATATGTCTGTTTCTCCCACATGTTCAATGGACTTAGTAAACCAGTGTGTATGCAGCCCACTATCTTGGGCTGCCAATATTAACCTTTCATTTCTTGATGTAAATGTACCTCTCCTTAACCATTCCTGCATTCGTTCTTGATCAAAATGAGGCTCTTCCAGAAGTTTTCGATACTTACAACTATATTTATGTTTTTTCCACATTTCTTGCCTTCTCTCCTGGTCCTTCACCTTATATACTTTCTTTTGGTTTTTAGCACATTCAGTTGCTGCCTGGTTTTTATCCACTTCTGGTTTGATTTCCATTCCTGCTTGACATCAATATGCTTCTGCTAAATTAAGCAGAGATATCATCTTAGATTTATTCTCCTCATGTTTCAAAAATATCATTACATTTGGATCTTGTGAGGTCAGTAGATATGTGTGGAGTCCCACAATTGCAGATCTATACATATAATCAATTTCAAGGAGGCCCATCCCTCCTTCAGAATGGGGAATATATAATCTTGGTATACACTGATTTTTATAAATCATTTGGTGAGCATGAAACATCTTTCTTGTTTTAATATACAATCTATCCAACAATTTTTGGGGCCAGTCAATCACTCCAATACTATAAGTTAGGACAGGAAGAACAAACTATTTTATCTATCAACTGCCAAATTGTGTGTAATGCCAATGGGATCGTCCTGAATGTGTGAATCCAAAAGATAGAAAACAGGGATATGGCACATTTCTTATCATGCACAGGATGCTGTGTGTGTGTGTGTGTGTGTGTGTGTGTGTGTGTGTGTGTGTGTGTGTGTGTGTGTGTGTGTGTGTGTGTGCAGGGGGGCAAGAAGCCTAGGCTGACACAAAAGGTCAGTGAGTGTGTGAGATATATATACAAACATACTGGATCTTGTTTCTAGGTGTCAATGCTATTTTCAGGATTAATTTAAGTCTTCTAAAGTACTCCTTAGTAAGCTTTATTCACATTTGTTCATGTTTTATTGCTGATCCTTCATCAATTCCCAAGTATTTATACACCACCTCTTGCTCAAGTTCTTTTATATCACATTCTTGTCCCAAGCTGATGTTTTCCTGGTGCTGCAGTTTTCCTTTTTTAAAAGTTGCTTTTGTACATTTATCAAGACCGAATGACATTCCAATATCATCTGAAAAAGTTTTGACAACCTGGAACTGCGCTTTCAGTTCCTCATCTGATAAGCTATACAATTTTAAATCATTGACAAAGAGAAGATGAGAAGTTATTAGACTTTGTTGTTTTCTAGAAGCATAATTATAGCCATGACCTAAGCTGTTAAGTAAACAGCTTAATGGATTAATGGCAAGGCAAAATAGCAATGGTGACAGGGAGTCACCCTGGAATATCCCCCTTTGGATTTTTATCCCTGGGATAATAATCTGCCCTTTACCATGGCTTAACTGCTAAGTGGTCTGCCACTGTTTCATGGTCACTGTAATGTAATCAATCAGTGTAGGATGTACCTTACACATTTTTAGGCACTCTTTTATCCATGAATGTGGGATACTATCAAATGCTTTTTTATAGTCAATCGCAGATATACCCCTGGGATTACTTCAGTGTCACTGCTTGACAGAGGCACAGCAAAATAATAGGCATAGTTTTATTCAAACTAAAGGGGTGGCGAAAGCCAAATAACTATGGGCTAGGCTTATAAATGCCCTTGGGCAGATAGCCTAGTATGAACCTATGAACCTATGAACCTAATCCATGCCATACTTAGATTCTTCCCTTTCTTACAGTTCTCCACTATAACTTTATTTAACAACAAATGATCCTTTGCTCCATATGACTTTCTTTTATTGCCCTTTTGTTCTACTGCCATAATTGAGTTTTCTTCTAAAGGACTATAAACTCTGTCGGCATCAATCCCCATGTATAGTTTATATGTCATCGGAAGACAACTTATTGGTCTATAATTTTTAGGGTAGCTTGCAGGTTCCCTCTTACATAAGAGCATTGCTTTTCCTGTTGTTAACCAGTGCGGTGTCTGTTTGGGGTGTGCATATAAATAGTTCTTACTCATAGCTAGATCCTCATGTAAAGAAGTTAATACTTTAAGCCAAAAGTTAGGTACTGCATCTGGGCCTATGGTTTTCCAATTAGAGGCTTTTCTCAACTTTGTTTCAATCTCTCTGGCTATTTCATCCCATTTCATATCCTGTACCTTTAAACTTCTTATTCTTTCTTTCACTTCTTCTATCCACTTAGCATCTTTGTTATGTTCCACAGGATCTTCATAGATACTTCTCCAAAATGTATCTGCTTCCTCTTTTTTTGGAGGTTTATCAATTCCTTTTACCTTATTTCCCAATTCTCTATAAAATGTTTTTTGGGTCATTAGTAAATTGCTTATTTTGTGCTTTTCCCTTATATTTATCTTTGTACCTTCGCAGTCTTTCTGCCTGTTTTGAGATTTTTAGTTTATCTCGAGTAGTGCATAACAGATCCTGGTCTGTTCTAATACTGGGCATTTCTTTTATCAAATCTATCTTTCTTAATATTTTTGTTGATCTGTTCCCTCTTCTATAATCTTCTAACAGTGACACTTCTTGTCTTAGCTGCTTTATAGTTTACTCTGTTTGATATTTCCATGATGGTATTCACTTTCGCCCCTCCTTTTCCCTAGCTACCTTATGTTCCTGTGGTAGAATTTTATCAGTTATTAATTTAGCAGCACAGTAATATATTCTGTTTACTTCTGTTATATCACATGGATCTCTATGGACAGTCCTAATTACTGTGTTCATTTGTTTTATCAAGCCTCTGACTTTTGGGGTTTTATTAACCTTCTGCAGTCTATTTCTCTCACTGATCTTGATATCTCTGTCTTTGTCTATTAAATGAAGCAACTCTTCTCTTAACTCCTTTTCTTCCATACTGAGGGCATATCTCTTGTTTTCCATTCTATAGAAAGTTCTATAACATCTTCTTGTTGCACATTCTCTTCAATTTCATCCTGTGTCATCTGTTGTTTTGTCATATGGAAACTCACTGGCCTATCACTCCTCAACATTGACTGCATCAGAGTTTCTACAGTTTCCTGTTCCTTTCCTTCCTGTCTAACTTCAAGTGAACTTTTATACTGGTATCCTGTAAAAGGCTCCAAAATATCTTGACATGGCACCTGACCTGTTGCTTCCTGTTCCACTGGTTTCCCCTTAATTTGGATATCCATTGCTCTATCCTGTTGTGGTGCTTTCTGCATTTGATTTTCTACAATGAATCCTTCTCTTTGCAGCTGTTCCATTACCTCAATTTCTATTTTTTTTACTTCTCCATTACTAATTTAATTTCCTCTTAGTCTTCTTATTTTTTGCATTGTAAAATTTTCCATATCCAGATTCCTTTCCCTATATTTTTCTTCCAATATCTTTGGTGCTGCTATTTTTGTATTAGTTTTGCTTTCTCCTTTACAAAAATATCACACCATATTAAATCTATTTTCCTTTCCCCTGTCCGTATTTCTTCTTCACATGTCTCCTGATCTTCTTGCTTTTCCTTATTCTGGGGACTCACTCCATCATGCCATGATGTAGTCTGTTTTAGATCTTCTACATTAAATCCTTCACTTCACAGGCACTCCATAACTTCAATTTCTATTACTTTAACTTCTACTTTACTAATTGTCTTTTCTACTTTAAATCATTCTGCTTTTATTCTTTTTATTGTGAAATTTTCCATATCTGGATACCTTTGCTTGCATTTTTCTTTGAATATCTTTGAAACTGCCGTCTGTATATTAATTAACTTGGCTTTCTCTTTTGCATAAATATTGCACCGTATCAAATCTCTCTTTCTTTCCCATGTCCATATTTCTTTTTTATATATTTCAAATATCTCTAGGTTTTGCTGTTTATATTTTCTCACTTCCTGAGAGGCTTATTTTTCCAAAGAGATCAAAGTTTCTTGATCTATATACTGTTTTTCAAAAATCTGTTGTATTAATTAAAGCAAATTTTTATTTGAAGCTTGTGACAGTTTTTCCTGAGGAGGTATTTTTCTTTCCTCTAATTTCTCTCTTAATCGTTTTGTGTATCTTGTGTCTGGAAATTCTGGGCTTTTTACATAATAGTAACAATACATAATTTCTTTCTTATCCTCAATAGTCCACTCTGTCATCTTTATGGCTCTTCTTTGGCCAATTAATGTTTGTGTTTGAGACAATCCAAGTTGGACTTGTGCTGTGGCACTTATGTAAAGTATTGGGTTCTGTAGTCTGTGTATTAGATGGATAGGCATTCTATTCTCATTTCAGGTGTATGTGTGTGTGCGTGTGTGTGTTTGTGTGTGTGTGTGTGTGTGTGTGTGTGTGTGTGTGTGTGTGTGTGTGTGTGTGTGTGTGTGTGTGTGTGTGTGAGCTGTTGCTTGAGGTTACAGAGGACATTTTGCACCACCATGTGGGACACTGTTATATTTCCTCAACAGACACTGCTGATGTCATCAGCTATAACATGTTGCCTGAAACAATCCAAGTCAGACTTGAGCTGTGGCACTAATGTAAAGTACTGGGTTCTGCAGTCTGTGTATTTAGATAAGTAGGGGTTCTATTCTCACTGTAGTTGGCAGTGTGTGTGTGTGCATGTATGAGCTCTTGCTTGACATTTACAGAGAGCATTTTACTCCAGCATGTGGGACACTATCTTCTCCTTAACAGGCACTGCTGATGTCATCAGCTATAAAGTGTCATCTGGCACACTCTAAGTCAGACTTGTGCTGTGGTGCTTGAGTAAAGTACTAAGTTCTATTGTCTGTGTACTTAGGTAGAGGTTCTTGTCTCACTGTAGTCAAGTGTGTGTGTGTGTGTGTGTGTGTGTGTGTGTGTGTGTGTGTGTGTGTGTGTGTGTGTGTGTGAGCTCATGCTTGACATTACAGAAAGCATTTTACTCCAGCATGTGAGACACTGTTATTTTCTCCTCAACAGACACTGCTTTCATCAGCTATATCAGATTTTGCAGTACTTCCACCAGGGCAGGATCAGACACTGGCCTAGAGGCCAGCAGATGTCACCTCATCCTAAACTAGACAAATTATAGTGACATGGCTTTAACTCTATCCATATACATCATGGCATGGTTTGTAGACCCTGTGTTATCTTGCTGGGAAAGCTCTGTGGTCTCTCCAGCTGCTGTATGTGTCTGGTGAGGTACATGTAGAAGAGCGCATTATACTCTATTATTCTAATGTGGTTTGTTGACAGTGCTGGCATAAAACCCTAAGATCTGCATATGATGTCATGAAGTATGATGTGCACAACATATGCTTTCAATACCAGTGTGGACACTTGATGGTTGAAGGTCATGTCAGACTGCTATCTACATGTGTCCCCAGTGCTGGCATCACTGGGTGTCAGCATAGTAGG
Source organism: Protopterus annectens (assembly GCF_019279795.1). Lineage (NCBI taxonomy): Eukaryota > Metazoa > Chordata > Ceratodontiformes > Protopteridae > Protopterus > Protopterus annectens. Next base: position 397,287,352 of record NC_056726.1, read on the forward strand.
ACTGTTGTCTATGCTGTGATTAACATAGAATCCCACTTTTCAGAGGGACAACATAAAAAAGACACGTTTGCATGTAGTTGTACATCATGTCCCTTTGTCCTCATTCATTTGTCTATCTTAGCTCCTCCTGTATTTTGTTATCATCATTGCTGGACTCCATGATTGCACTCAATATGCAAGAATCAGCAAACTTGTTAGACTGAACTGTCAAGAAATAGAGTCCAAACAGTGAAGGGCCAAACTCAGATTTCTGGGGTTTGCCAATGGTGACAGCTCTGCTAGTACAGATTGATTCACCAACTTTCGCAATATGTGTTCTGTTGGTGACCCAGTTGGCTATCCATCTGCTGATGTAAGGCTTACTCCCCAGCTGTGAGGGTTTCTCAATGATACCTGTTGGGGGATTGCATCAAAACCATAGGCCTCATCACAATAGGCAGTATGCACTGTCTTACCTTCCTCCAGGCATATCATATGGAAGCAATGGCCTGTGACAACATCACGGATTGCCTGTGAGGTGACTCAGCACATATACCTTCCTGATATGGTGGAATACAAACTTCAACACACCTCCAAATGGGCTATATTCCTATACAGGGGTGTACATTAACATACATCCATCTGAGTAGAGGGGCAACACCTGATGCATGCATGTATGCAGACATCCTGACTCTCCTCGACTGTGAGGTGGACCAACATGTGATCATGAACTTCTTCTACACGTACACTAGTCATATTCTGGAAGTGTGCAACAGACCTGTTTTACTTGTTAATGTTACATCATGTCTGTTACATCTGATAGATGCCTTCATATAGGTCATCGAGGACATGCATGATGACAGCAGTACTGACTTGCGGAACTTGCCAGGTCAAGGCATTTGATACAAATCCACACTGAGGTATTCATTCAACACTGTCATATGTGGCCATAAACAACTATATCACCAAATGGATAGACCAGTGTATCACATGTGTGGCATCTCACTATGTTGAAATATGTGATGTGACCTATATCTCAGCTCCAGTGATCAGGTCCATATATCAGGGCTGCCTGCTAGGCCCTTTCCTATCCAATAGTTAAGTGATGAACATCACAGATGACAAATACATGCTGTGTCCACACAGCTGCCTGACGGACTACAAAGTGGATCATAGGATCATAGAGGGTTACTAGGCTGTCAACCAGTAGGTCATATCATGCCTAGCCGTTCATCTCAATGTAATGCCATAGATACTGTAGTCAATACCCAGGACTGTATTTAGTAATGACTGCCTATGTCCAGGAGGGTTGTGGGCACTATCCCCGGTATGAATTTATGGTGCTCCAACCACTTGTCCAGGTTCCTTTTGAACAGTGTCATAGAGGTGTTCTGCTTCACATGAACTGGCAGCCTATTCCAAAGATGCAGCAGTCACTGGGAGATGAATCTGTCCCTCCAATATGTTCTTTTCAAGTTGCAGGCCATATTTAGGTCCCTGGACTGGGTAGCTCTAGTCCTGTTTGATTTATGGATGTGCAGCAAATTCATTAGCTTTGAGTCAGTAGATTGCCCTGTAAGCCAGGCATAAGTCTTCCTAAGAAGTCTATATGACACTGAGCATAGTGACAGGGACTTTAGTGGGTCTGTGTAAAGCATGTGCTGGATTCTCTTGATCTTCTTTGTTAGAAACCTCTGAGGTCTCTATATTACTGCAGGTGCTTTGTGTGGTACATGCCGAAAGGGGTGTTATATACTCAATTATGGGCCTGATTAGTGATGAGTATAGATGGGGTTATAACCTCTATTGCTCTAGAGGTGATGCCTTTGTTAAGTGTGCTGCATAGAAGGCCTTCCTTACTACAGTAGACACATGGTAGTCAAAGTTAAGGTCGCAGTCTACTTGTGATCTCAGATCCCTTACCACTTTGTAGGTATGTAGGGTATTGCCATTAGTTTGATAATGTGAATGGACATTTGTTTAACTGAGGGGAATGATGATGCATTTCTTTGCATTTAGTTTGAGACTGTGACTAATACACCAGTCGCTGATCTGTGTAAGACCCTCCTGCAATATACTGACATCATTTTGGGATTTGATAATTGCACCCAGTTTGCAGTCATCTGCAAAGTTGGTCAAATACAGCCCCTTAGTTTTGGCCTGAATTTCTGAGATGTATATGCCAAACAGTAGGGGTCCCAGCACTGATCCTTTTGGAATCCTGATGGTGACAGGTCTGCTGGTTGATATGGAGTCACCCACTTTGATGGTCTGTGACTGGTTATTGAGCCAGTTGGCAACCCATCTTACAACAAAGGGGTTTACATTCATTTTGCTAAGTTTATCAGTAATGTCTGAGTGTTGGATTGTGTCAAAGGCCTTGGCCAAGTCAAGGTATGCTGTGTGCACAGATTTGTCCTCATCAATGGCCCTGGACACATTTTCAAAAAAATCCATCAGATTTAACAGGCAGGATTTGCCTTTGATGAAGCCAAATTAGGTTGAATCCAGGGTTTGGAGGTCACCTATGTCTTTATTTATGAGGTCCATGATGATATGTTCCATGGCCTTACAGATTAGGCTGGTTAGACTTATTGGTCTATAATCTCCTAATTCTGTTGCAAAGCCCCCTTTGTGGAGGGGAATAACTGCTGCTGTTCTCCATTCCACAAGAACATAGCCTGTGGTTAGGCTGTGATTGAAAATGATACTTAATGGTGATGCTAGTTCATGTTTTTGTTTGTTTAGAAGACAGCCTGGGATGCTGTCTGGTCACATAGAGGCTGTGGTTTTTGCCTTAGACAAGGCTGTAATGACATGCTCTTCAGATATGTAGGGTGGGGGGGAGTTGGGAGCAAGGTTTGTGATAGGTTTGGAGGGAAAAAGGAAGTGAAATTTTCCACCAAATCTGTCCACCAGCAGGTTTGCTATCTCTGTGGGATCAGTGTTTGTGATACTGTTAGTTACTAATTGGCACATGCTTGGGTCCTACCTTTTAGGCTGCATATATAGCTGTAAAAGGCCTTATAGTTATTCTTGGCTGTGATTGGTAAGTTTTTCTCAAAGTTACCCTCAGAGGATTTGACATGTTGTCTTATTTGCCTGCTGAAGTTGTCTAGGGTGCTTTTACTTTGTTGGGGCTTTGCCTTAGTTTTCCTAGACGGGAACTTTTTGCATTTGTTGTAGTTTATTGATACTGGACATCCACCAGGGTGGCTTGTTTTTACCTGGGGCTCTGGCTTTGATTCTCTCTGCAACAGCTGAGTCTATACACTTATACAAGTGATTGTACAGACTTTAGGGTAAGCTTCGGTGTAGTTATCACTTCCATCTGGGGGTGGGGCCTAGAATGTATTTATGCCTTTCCCTAGGAGGTACAGTTTGCCTGGGTGAAGGTTTTTAGTCTAACTTCACCCTTTGAGAGGTCTGGTGTTAGTGCTAATTCAAAGGCAATTGATTTGTGGTCCAATTTAAGTAATGAGGGTCTGACAGTTGAGGTCATACATCTGTTTGTCATGTTAGTGAGGACCACATCTAGTATGTTTGTTCCTCTTGTTGGGGTTTGAACAATTAGTTCCAGGACATTTGAGTTAATGAAGTCAAGGAACGTTTGCGCTAGTGAGTGCTAGAGTAGGTTTCCTAGTTGATGGTGGGATAATTGAAATCCCTCATGACCAGAGTGTTTGGCAATATTTGGATTGACTCCAGTATGGTCAAGTGTGGCAATTATTGACTCCAGCTGTGACATTAGTATAACACAGACAGTAGCAACACATAACAGACACTGCTACTAGAGACATGACAACACCTCCATTGACAAGACACATGGAGGGATTTGTTAATTCAGGAAACAAGCACACCACCCAAGTATAATGTGTACATTACACCCTATAATCAAACCAATAGGTATGTGACAGTGTGCTGGGGTAGATGGTAAGTGGTACATCCACCAGCATGTGGTCTCAATGTTTATTACTGCCTTGAATGTAACACAAGTATTGGGTATGTGAAGGACATCCACACCAGAGGCCATAATACCTTCATGGTTCCAAGCCTTTATCACACCAGTAACTGTGTACAATGCACCCTTCTTCATTTACTTTCCAACGCAACTTCCAGTGTTGTGTTACTGAAGTATACCATCTTTGTCACAGCAAGCTACCACACAGCTTATTGGCCATACCTAAGTAGGCTTTCTGTGGAAGATACATGATTGCCTGACAGTGCAGAACACCAATCGAGTTGTTACACCAGATGCATGTGTGCTACCTGTTCTGCTTATGCACACACTACATACATAGGTGTTTGACAACATTAGTGGCATGGATAACATTCATAACAGTGTGCATTGTGCCATATATATATATATATATATATATATATATATATATATATATATATATATATATATATATATATATATTTTCCATACACACAAGGCAACTAGCCTGTATTGCCCATACTATCACATACAGGTATAGCAGTGTTCCTCTTAATACCTCCAGCAGGTGTTACAGTGCCAGGACAGTGTGCATGGTTACCCTTATAGAGTGTGGATGTATCATAATAGTTGTTCAAGTGTGTGGGTGTGTGTGTTTTTGCGTGTTTGTGTGTGTGTGTGTGTGTGTGTGTGTGTGTGTATGTGCAGACTCATCTCTTATCACTGTAAATCACATTATATTAGAGGCACGGGATTACTGGTTTTGTTATTCTGATATTGTCCATGTTTGTGGCTGGTTCTTGTAATGCTCATATTCAGGCATATCAGTTTGCACAGCTTCACAATATGCATCCTACCTCAATTGTATGCCAGATCCCTGATAGATGTCCTCAGCATTATTCATGTAAGGATGCTTATCTCACACACACATCCTCCCCATTGTTATGTCACCTTGGGTGACAGTCACAGACAACACATTTTCACTGTACAATCCATACTGTACCATATAGATATGTGCTTGGTGCTGCTGCTACAACCATCTGCCATTGACATGCGCTCCTCTGTTGTGCATGCAGCAGTTACACCTGTCCTCTTTCACTGTGTTCATTCTTACTATTCACATGAGTGTCCCTCTTCAATACACACACTTCATCTGAGTGATCATTTTACATGGCAGTCCTCTGTCCTGTTACAGATCATTAAAAACAAATCTAGGGACCACACTATGGTAAAGCATAGTGCATGTAAACAAAATCAAACAGCAAAACAAGAAAACAGACTCTGCACATGCCATAAAATTCAAAACTTTAATCACAGCAAAGCTTTTAGATCCAGTGATCTTTCCTCAGGGCTAAAATAAAAACATCCATTATATAGTGTTTTCACTCAATTAAACAATTAAGTAATACAATTATATAATATAAACCCGCCAATCAAATGCAAACCAATAAAGACATCAGTAAAAACTTAATTGCTTAAAGTAAAAATATCAGTGAGAAACTTCATCACTTGAAACAACTAGTAAAAACTTAATTTCTTAACAGAAAATGCATATGTATATATATATATATATATATATATATATATATATATATATATATATATATATATATATATATAAATCTACATACACATATGTAGTTCATCATTTATAACAGAACAGTAATATACCATTTAAGACACATTTGTTTACACTTAAGAATCGGTTTTAAGCTTATATTAGTGTTAATACCAGGACTTCCATCTGTGCCTGATTAGTGAGTTTATATCATATAATTTTATTATTTAATTGTTTAATTGATTGAGAAGTATATAATGGACATTTTTATTGCATATTGTTTTAGCACTGAGGAAGGATCGCTAGATCTGAAAGCTTTGTTATGATTAAAGTTTTGAATTTTACGGTGTGTTCAGACTCTGTTTTATTGTTTTGCTGTTACAGATTAGTAACACAGCTTAAGTACAGAATGCCAGGAATGAGATATCACAATACTTTGCACTGTACATACACTGTCCTGTACTGTATTTGGACCGCATACCTCACATTCATAACTCTCAACTGTCCAGATATTCCCAGGATGTCCAGATGCGTTCCTTATCAAATTTGTGGCTTTTTGCCATATCACTGGGATGATCTCAGGACATATCTGAGTCAATATTACATACATTTGCGGTCATACCTCTCACCTGTCCTGATTTGTGCAGAATCTCCACTTTTTATCTCATATTTCTGATCTTTTCCTCATAACATATTGATTTTCTGGCAAGTTATTGGCATGTCATTGCAGATTGAAATCAGAAAATGATGGCAGACATTTGAGTTTCAAACTTCATGGTCTTCAGATAGTTCATTGTACTGCTGTGATGGCTTAGTGGTTAATTAATGTGACTATAGTGCACAGGGTCCTTGGTTCAAGACCTGCAAAGGCTGTTTATTTTTGTGAACCTATATCAAACAAAGCTCCTCATTAGCACTCTTCAAGAAAAATCTTGATGATTGGATGGGAGATAGGAAATTCACCCCGGAGAACACTTTTGCGGCTCTGCTCGACAGTGGCACAGAAAAATAATTTTCTTGGGTGGCGAAAGCCAGGGTACCTTTGGCTAGGCTTATACAAGCCCTAGGGCCAATAGCCTAGTACCTACCTATGAATCTATGAACCTATAACCTATCCACTTTCTAAGTTTGGAAGAGCAATATTAAAAATCTGTCCCTAGTTTTGGACCTTTGCCCCTCACCCCATTATTTACTGCTTTATCCAAATTTTTTGCTCTAACAGGTTGAGAGTGCTGCATTCTAACACATTTCCATGTGGCATCTATATCAAATATACCCCTATTTCATGTTATTTGCCCCCCAATTATGTTGGCCTTTGTGAAAATGTGTTGCATTAACAGATTGACAGCTATTTGTGAAGCCGTGGTGATCATTGTGGCATTCCATGCAAATCCACAGACCGTAGGTGCTCTGCTTTACAGAATTGATATCCATGTTCCCTTACATGGCTTCCTGGCCAGCAACACTTTTGCCAGCCACAAAAGCTAGTTTAGGCATGTTGTGCATCATTAATATGCATTGTGCACTACAGCTCACTGCACAAACGTGTAAACCCCATATAGGCTCTGCACAAGGCCTACACTGAATTTACTGAATCCTGGGGTAAATTTATTTCAGTGCTAATTACCTAGGCTCTTTGTAATACAAGCCTTAAAACAATGCTGCATAATAAATTAAATTCATATTTTACAACTGTACTATGTGCAACATATTTGCCAAAGATACTTCTCACCAAGCAGGAAATTATAGAGAAAGCAGCTGGTAACATAAGACAATAAGAAAATAATGTTATCAAAACAGTTAGAGTTAGTATTGCCAACATCCAAAGACCTGCTCCTGTGCTTACATTTTAAAAGGCTGACCAAAAATTATTCAAATTATGCCTAACACTAAAGCAATGGGCATGATAACATTTCACCATATAAACACACAATCAAACCTGTCATTTATTTATCCATAACCTCCTCTAAACACTAGGATCCATCTAGCATTCCCGTTCTGTGAATATTTATGGAACTTATGGCAATGTTGTTTTAACTTATTCACTCCAATGGAGCTCAGGAAGTTTGCATTGGAACTTTCAATGGGCAGAATCTAAGCCTTTTGACAGAATCAAATTATGTCTTCACATTTCCAACAAATGTTCATATCTCTGGAATCACAGGGGTTATGAAATAAGTATAAATGGCAAACTCGTCAGCACAAACCATTTTTATAGTGGCAATATTCTTTAGGTGCTAGATCTTAAACCAAATTTTATAAGTACCAGTAAACACAGTAACTATTACATTTGTAATATTTTGTAAACAACTTACACTATTTCAGCAACCACTCAAGTTACACACATGCTGTCAGCAGCATTATATTCATCCAGCTGAGAGCTTTCATATGAGGCTAAGGAGTTCTGTATTATTTGGCCATTGAGATATTTACAAAAACATACACATTATATCTATATAAATTAATATCATAAAACAACAGCTGATATTTATTTACCTGCATAGGTTCATAGGTTCATAGGTTGGTACTAGGCTATCAGCCCTAGGGCCTATTCAAGCCTAGCCATAACAATTCCCTGGCTATTTCTTCCCACACTATTTACTTCCCTGGACCCCTGCACTAGACAGAGGTCAAATATTAATGCAGTTGAGTTTGCCATTGTGTAAGATGTAAGATAAAATGTTTTAAAACTATGTACATAGCATGATTTTGTAATTACTGATGCAAATATGAACAAGCAATATTTGATGTCTAGAGGCGTCAGTAGGAGGTAACTGCAGATGCACCTGGAGGCATCACTCAGATGTAATGAGTTAAAAAAGCAGCATAATAAGGCTGTGGATGTAACAGCATTTTCCATTCACTGCAGAACTATATTGTTGTAAATGTCCCAGCAACAAATGATACAAGTGGGAACAACATTTTTCAAAAATCAGTCTGCTGAAACAGTCCTCATTAATCCCACTGACCACATAACTCCACATACACCACAGTCTGAAACCTGAGGTCTGATGGTCTCAAATACAACAGCACTCCTCTACATCTCTGACCTCAAGTGGACACATCATGCCAGGCATTGCACTACTAAAAGGATGAAAGCAGTCTCAACTGGCAACCAGCAAAAATGGAATCAACAAGTTCAAAATCCAGCCAAAAATCAATACCTTTGACACCTCTATGTTGCATCTCCAGTAAGGCCACTTTATGTGCACAAATATATTTCACATTATACTTCCTGTGTTACAAATAAAAGTAGTATTTACATACCCAAGAAGTCAGTTTAGTCACTGCAAAAATAATACTTCAAATTTCTTCCATCTTCTTGGAATTATGGATAATAGCATAGCAATTAAAATTGGAATACATTTTGGTTATTCCATTAACCATTAATCTAATAGCAACAGAAAAAGATACAGCCTCACTTCTTTCCCAAGACGACTGAGAATGAGAAACTTAGGGTATGTAAATTCAGAAATGTATTATAATACATTCTGTTAATAATAATTCTGATGTTATGAGTTTATGGATGCGGAATCAGGAAATGGGGAAATATGATAAAATATGAGATGGGAATGGAACAGAGCAACATCTGTGTAACTTGTTTGTTTTAGGGGAGATAAATGGTTAGTTTGTCATACTGCCAACCAAAAACATTTTTAAATGCATTTCGGAAAACATTTCAGTTTTTGTTGTCTTCTAATATACTGTGATACTGCCACTTTTTTGTCTAAAACATAATATGATCAAGTATGTAGACAAATAAAGAATGTGGAATATGTAATAAAGAAGGCTTCTCATTTCATTTATGTGTGAATAAGTTAACAATGGGGAGAAACTAAACAAAAGAAAAAAAAACAAACCATGAAGAATTTAGTTCAGCACTCTAAAAATGAAAAAGTAATGACAGAACAGCTGACAATGAGTTAAATATCTTTGTGAAAACCTAAAAAGGAATAAAACTGAAACTAATTTATGAAAAATAATCAGGAAAAAAAAGCAATGGCATTTAATAGTACTGTTTGTTGGGCTGCAGCCTCCCCATTACAAATAAACAAATAATTGTTTTAAAATTAGAATGCTGACTTTCATTTTTATATTAAAAACAATAGTTAACTTTCTATTTTGTTCCTGGTACTCAGAACTTCATCCATGCATACATGCACAGAGGTCTGAGGAAATCTGAGAAAAAAATGTCTTAGTCTGTTCAACAGGCTGTTTTCAAAATTGTCTGGGATTATGCTTACTCAAACAGTCTGTAAGCTCTTTCTTCCTGTTAAACACATCAAAAAATTAACTCAACAAGCCTACAGCCAGGCTGCTATATGAAGCAGTGAGAAGCTCTTACTATTGGCTTAGGCTGCAAAAGGTGTCTGAGACAACCTGCGACTGAAAGTGAAGTATGGAGCTTTAGTACAAATGCAGAGACACAACAGTGGGATCAAGTTTTCTTTTCGTTTTCTTTTTTTTAAGTATAGTATTTTTTGCAGGCATGTAGGAAAGTGAGTAATTTATTTGTGTGTATGTCTTCTTTCTTCTTCTTCTTCTGGCTTTTTCCCGGTTAGGGATAGCCACAGTGGATCACCTGTCTGCTCATGATTGGCAGTGGAGTTTTATGGTGTCGAGTTGCCAGCCCAACCTTCCACAGAAGGCACATACATGTACACACTCACACCTAGGGCCAATTTAGAGTGTCCAATCCACCTACAGCATGTCTTTGGGATGTGGGAGGAAACCAGAGCACCCGGAGGAAACCCACATGACCACAGGGAGGACATGCAGACTCCACACAGAAGGCACCCAAGCCGAGGATCAAACCGGAGAACCTCTTGCTGTGAGGTGGCAATGCTAGCAGCTGCACCACCGTGGCCGCCCTATTTAAGTGTGTATGTGGGGGTGTATAATATACATATATATCGGTTTACTATCAAAACCTGGAAACTGCATCGGTCAACCAAACGGTTAACCTGAAATCCTGAATACGTTACAGCAAAAGTCTGGAAAAGTCAAAACTGAATGACATCCGTAGTTCGATGTATTCAACATAGCAGGAGGTGATGTCAGTCACCCATACATACTGTTACACTCTACAGTCAATGATACATTATTTTGCAGGGGGGCTATGCCCTGCTGCACCCTCCACACCCCCTGCACATTAAATATACCAAATCTGAGATCATACTACAGTGAGGAAATAGGCTAATTCCCTGTTCCTCATTGAACTGTGATCTCTCTGCACATTTTCAAACTCAAATACTCGAACTACACAACACATTCACTGTAGTGTAGTTAATATATTTTGGTTTGACATTCTGCCAACTTGAAAACTGCCTTTTGATCACGTTCAGGTTGACCAATGCAGTTTCCAGGTTTTCATAGTAAACATATATATCTATAGATACATATATAGACAGGGGCATAGAAGCTGTCAACAGTCCCTGATTTTCATAGTTTTGGTAAAATTTGTGGTGTTCTGGCAAATCATTAATGACTGCATTCACTAAATAATGATAGAGATTTGAGTTTTTGACTTAATAACCTTCAGAAAATGCATGCTAATACAAAGCCTATTACTCTAGTAACTTTCTAAGTATGTAAATGCAAAAGTATCTGATATTGGTCCTTTGACTCCATTACTTTTTTGCTTTCTTCTTGATTCTTGAGCTAAAATGTTGACAGGTATTTGGGGGAGGATCTTGCAGTAGATTTAATGGGCTGATCCTTTATTCTGACAGTAGTAACAAGAGAAAATAAATTTATGCAGCAGTTATTTATGCATTTATTTACTCATTTGATCATAAACATCTGATGTGTACATTTACAGTCATAGAAGTGGGTGTAATTCATGGTCATATCTGTGTGTGTGTGTGTGTGTGTGTGTGTGTGTGTGTGTGTGTGTGTGTGTGTGTGTGTGTCTGCATGCACGAGCGCATGCTTCCATGAGTGTGAATGTATCCTGCGGATTCAGAAATGTCATGACTATAATCACAGACAAGCCAACACTGTTGACAATGCATGCAAAATGAACCCTGTGACTCATTAACACTGCATGTGGCTGGTGTGCATGATGAGGGGCTGCTTGTCACAGCCACAGTGAGACTATGGGAAGATTGTGTTAAATCAGCTCATGACCACAGTAATGTACAAGCAACTGTTGTAAACATTGATTGAGCACAAGCCTTTAGGGTAGTCAGCACAAAACCCTGTGCACAGATAGTAATGCTGAGTTGTTGATTGGGAGATTCATATTCCAAATACTGTTCAATACTATTTTAATGTTACATGCTTTCATATGTGTCATTAGCCACAATCTTTGTAAGGCCGCTATTGTAATTGTCATATGCTCTTGGTCAGTTAAACATCTGAGTGTTTTGTAGGAAACGTTTATGTGCTCAGTACTCCTACATCCCTGACATTTGCTTAAAGATTGTGGAAGCAGATGTCTAACTGTCAGGCACAAACATTAAATACTATATGGTGTAAGATGATAGCAGTATTGTAAAGATTTGTAAGGCCCATGCAGGAGCAAGACTGCTAATTCTACTGCTTTCATTACCAATGCAGCAATAGCTAAAAAGGGCACACAGAAAAAATTTACATCTGCTGTGCAATCCAAATCCACTTGTAAACAAAATTCTCAGATGCTAAGAATGATACTCTTCTTCAGATCTTCCATCTACAGTACATGGCTGATGGCACTTTGATGTTCAGGCAGCCAGCTAGTCCTGTCATGACTGTATCTAAGCAGAGATTACCAGCAATATGAATATGGTGAATACCGTACTCAGGACTGTGGCTATGAAATGTTTTGCTGCAGAGTCACAGCTATGTTATTTGATACCACCCACAGAGAAGAAGCCACAAGAATGTGGGCAGCAGATGGAGGCCATCTACTCGACAAAAACTTATGGAGACAGATGAGTTCCTGGTTTCTCATTAAGGCAGTACTACCTCCACAAAGTTCCATAATGTGGTACTGGATATTGTGGCAAAGCTGGACAGGCCCATGAGGACTTCAACTGTTGATGCCTGATGTACATAGTCTTATTTTAGTGTATGAATATCCACATGTCCTCAGTATAAACTTTATAAAATCTGTCTAGCTTGTCATATATACAGGTACACTGGGGATCCAACAAACACAGTTGTACATTGTATGGCCAGAGGTATTCATTTTTATGATGGTTATAGTTGTAAACATATCAGTTAAATGTGTAGTTGTGGTACTTCTTTGCTTTGCTGTGCTTTGCTGTATTCACAGGTGATCCTTTATTTGGCAACAGCACTGTGGAACTACCCCTATATGATGCTTGAGGATCTGTGACCACCAATAAGGATGGCAGGGATAAGCCAGCACAGCCAGTGAGAGCAGAGTGTGTGTGTTTGACACAGGGAGTGTGACCACTGCATCCCCTTCACAGATCATGGACATGGTTTATGTGCCTGTAGATACCCAAGCTACACAAACGTTAGAAAGAGACCAGGTTGATGGGCACACTAATGATCACAGAAGTGTGCTGCCCCCAACAGACAATTATCTGAATCTTCCCCTTGCACTCATGACTAGGGAGATCTTCACAAACACAGCCTTGGGTTGTTTTTCAATGCATCATTTTACTGTACTGCAACTGCTTAACTCATACATACTATGTTGTAAAGCCATGTGCAATGTGCTGCCTTTTAGCTAGTGTCATGGCATACTGTGCCCATCTCTATCTGGCATTTAGTCTCCCTGTTTCTGGCTCCCCTCCTGACTCCTCATCTGATTCAGCTTCTACTGTCTGTTGTGCTGGGAACTGTTAGCCTTACAAGAGCACCCCCTCACCCCATAATTGGTTCATAAGTATAATATTGTATAATGTTGCACAAAATGTCAATATTTGGTACATGTAATAAGGTCATACTGCAGGACACCACCAGATGATTCCAGACAACAAAAGTATACCTTCAGCAGCCAAATTACATGCTCAGTAATGGTTCTGGTTTGAAATAGTGCACTGTTGTATCCCTGGTCTGTTTGATTGTGTGGATTTCTTATGGGTGACATAAGCTAGGGGTCAAAGACCTATCTGGCTAAGCTAGGGTTCTAACACATATCGGACATCATCAACAAGATGCCTCTATGGGAAGTCACCCCTCACAAGTCATTGGTACAGTTCATGTATGTGCCATATGAGGGACATGTGAGTCATATGGAAGACTGACCACATGGTACACACACACACACACACACACACACACACACACACACACACACACACACACACACACACACACACACACACACACATTGTAGATGATACCTTGTGCATTACCGGCAGTTGACGGAGTGATACCCTTGTGGTTCATGTAACTTCTTCTCGGTTTACCACATGATGTCTTTATTTCAATGTGGGTACAGTCTATGGCTCCCAGTATCTCAGGAAAATGGATTATATCATAGAAGTCCCACGTGAAGTTTGCTTTTGCTCTCCTCTCCTCTCCTCTCTGGGGTATGTGTTAACCTTATATGCTCCCCCGCATGCTGAAGCATGACATCAAGAAACAGAAGGATTATTCTTAGTGCAGAGGACTGAGATATGCCCACTGTGTCTCCAGTAAGTCACTTAAATGTCCCTATACCTTCTTCTTCTTTTTTCGGCTTTTCCCGTTTAGGGGTCGCCACAGCGGATCATCTGTCCGTTCATAATTGGCAGTGGAGTTTTACAGTGTTGAGTTGCCAGCCCGGTGCCCAACCTTCCACAGAAGGCACATACACACGCACATTCACACCTAGGGCCAATTTGGAGTGTCCAATCCACCTACTGCATGTCTTTGGGATGTGGGAGGAAACTGGAGCAACCGGAGGAAACCCACGCAACCACAGGGAGGACATGCAGACTCCGCACAGAAGGCACCCCAGCCGAGAATCAAACCGGAGAGCCTCTTGCTGTGTCAAATGTCCCTCTATATATATATATATATATATATATATATATATATATATATATATGGATTTTTATTACAAGAACAAAAGTTCACAACTTTAAACTTGTAATAGGAAGCCTCACTTATGCAAAAGTTCACTTTAATGAATGTGAACTTCCGCGAAAGTGCACTTCACCGAAAGTACCGCACCACAGTGGAGGACATCAAAAAATAAGCTATGTCCTCCACTATGGTGCGATACTCATGGACCTTAGGGCTAGGACACGGGTTAGGGTAAGGGGATAGTTAGTAAAGCTATCCCCTTACCCTAACCCATGCCCTAACCCTAAGGTTCGTGACTATCGCACCATAGTGGAGGACATTGCTATGTCCTTCACTGTGCAGCACTTGTCACGGACCTTAGGGTTAGGGTACTGGTCATGGTAAGGGGATAGCCCTATGGGCTATCCCCTTTGCATGACCTGTGCCCTAACACTAATGTCCGTGAATACTGCACGGAAGTTCAGTACAATGCCCGTTCATTGTACTGAACTTCGCGTAAGTGCACTTTCGATTAAGTGCACTTTTGCTGCAGTGTGCATTCCATACACTATTTCAAAGTAATGAACCTTTGATCTAATATATATATATATATATATATATATATATATATATATATATATATATACACAGAGAGAGAGAGAGAGAGAGAGAGAGTCACACATACCTTGGTATTTTCTGGAATAGATACTCCATGACTCCCACAGAGTTGCAGATGAGCCCAACACATTTCTGCTACTTTTTGGATGATATGTCAATTGACAAAGTACTAGCCCATTATGTCTGCGTAGGAGAGATCTTCAAATATTAAGTATGGTTGGATGTCCTGTCCCTTCTGGGGTGGTGACGCACACTTCTGCCTTAGCAGCTGCAATTGGAGCCTCCTGCAGACATATAACCCAAACATAATTCTGTGTTTTACTCTATCTAAATATGAGCATATGACCATGTTCAATTATACTGCAAGCACAGTTCTGGTACACAGAATGTAAATGCTTTTGTATTGATCTGCTATCTTGTTTTACCTCATTATCATACACAGCAGTTCATTGCACTGTCATAGCATATTGCACAGTCACTTTGTGTAGCTGTTCTTTTCTGTATAAAAGACGCCATGTCCACAGCTGCTTATCATGCAAATTCACTTAGCATGCCATGGCAAAATTTTTTGTATCCAGCCATATGTGTATATGTGTGTATATATGTCTGGAGGGGCATAGATTCTATAACCTGTTTCTGATTTCACAGAATGTCTCTGATTTCATAGCTTCATATTTTGGTCTATTTTTCTTAAAGTTTGTAGCTATTTTGGCAAATGAATGAGAACTGCATTAACTAAATAATAATTACAGACATCTGAGTGTCAGACTTAGTAGCCATGAAAAAAGTATGCTGATGCAAAACTTTGTTATTTTAGCAAGTTAAGTATATAAAATCAGTAGCTGTCCTTAATGTTTGTCCTTTATCCACTATTTTTATCTATCTTCTTGATTCTTGAGCTAACAGACTTAAATGTGTGTGCGGGAAGGTTGCAGTGGGTGGCACATTATATTCAGACAGCAGTGAGCTGAGAGGATAAATTCCTGTGTGACTGTTATTTATACATTTATGCATTCATTTGACACAAACACAATAAAACCCATTTGTTAACCAGGTAGGCCCACTGGACACACAATCCCTTTTCAGATATGACCAGGGAAGAATATCCGGTTAAGTAATTTGCTCAAGGCTATACAGCAGCCAAATAAGAGAGGGTTGAGCAAACAAAGCCCATCTCAGAGAAACTACAGATTAAAGCCTTAGCCTTCTGTGTCATCTGCCAGACTCCATCATACTGACGATGTATAGTCATGCAAGTGTCTGTATTTGATAGTCATATCTGGTGTGTGTGTGTGTGTGTGTGTGTGTGTGTGTGTGTGTGTATGTCTGCTTTACTATATTACCTATAAATCTGGATAGTCGATGTTAAAATTAACATGGATATCACACACGTCTGTTTGTTTCATTCTTCCCTTAAAGTGCTACAAAAACATTCCATCACCCCTTTAATTACTCCAAAATCTTAAAATGGTATATGTTTTTTAATCTCACCCATACTAATTCAGTATTTTCAATAACTCAAATAAATAAGATCATGATAATGTCAGTGAGCTTCTGTGATATTATGAATGTATGGATTCATGAATGCACATCAAGTTAGTCACAAATATCTATAGAAATTAAAAGAAACTTTATTAAATTCACAGACTTAATAAAATAGTCAACAGAGAAAAAAAGGGACTAGTTAGCTTTCAAATACTGCCTAATTGTAACAGCAAGCCTAAAGTAAAGGAAGCACAGAATCTACTTAACTTTTATCAACTCTTCCACAGAAGGCAATGATAAGATATGCTTTAATTATATCAGAAAATTGAAAAGGAGACATTGTGAATGCAGCATGTTGTCACTAATAATGATGTGATTGCCCAGTCTTGGGAAACAGCGAGTGCACTTTCATTTCAAGTCAATGCTTATTGATCAGGCATTTGAGCATTTATCTCTTAGGTGCTAACCATTAATCATGAAGCTCTTTCATTTCTGCACTTTGGGATGAGACATGGAATTCATGAAAATGGTATTAATGCATATAGGAATCTCCTATGCCATTGGGAGGATAAGTACATCCATCAATACCTCTCACTTAGCTTATTGAACCAAGTAGAAGTGGGTAATGACAACATTTTCCTGAATTGTGAACTGGTCATTATGCATTATTCCTCAGTTTTGGAAAACATTCACAATACATGTCTTTGAATCACCAGATCAAGTAGTGGACTGGAGGACCATTTCAGAGAACTGTTTGGTATATTAGCCTCCTGAAGTATATACATTTGTGAAA
This sequence comes from Protopterus annectens, assembly GCF_019279795.1. Lineage (NCBI taxonomy): Eukaryota > Metazoa > Chordata > Ceratodontiformes > Protopteridae > Protopterus > Protopterus annectens. The sequence continues at coordinate 397,304,671 of NC_056726.1, forward strand.
GAGTTATGCTCTCAACTATAGCTCAGTGCAATATAAACATTACCTTTCTACACTGGTATGACAACCTCATATACCCATGCATGATTAGGTACTACATAACAGCCAATACATTTTTGTCTGGGAGGCTGACATGACCAAGAGGACTGCACTTGACTCCAACAGGATGATGTAGGGCCTCATATCCATGAGACAACACTTCTTGCACCTTGGGGGACTTAAGTGATCTTCCTAGCTCTTGGGTAGTAACAATGGCTAGACTCTATGCCAGGGTTATTTGCAGAAACAGAAACCCAGTAAAAAAAAGAATGGTAGAGATTGTCCACTGCATCAGAATTTAGTGTAAATGGTCCAACAGCAAAAGAAGGCCTATGAATGTATATTAGTGTTAAAGCAATTGATTCCTCACAGTCCATTACAATGGCCACATCTTTGGAAGTGCAAACAGTGGCACAAACATTATAGCAGTCATTTAGCCCTTAACTATGAGGGAGAACTTTTTTACAACCATGGGAATGACCAGAATTATAGGTGATAAGGTAACTTTTTTATTATAAAATCTGCAGGAATTAATTTTTAAATTAAAAAGCATTCCCACCCTCAGGACAATTTGTGAAGTGTAATTACCTTGCCAGCACATTAACCTCACTAATGAAATAATTACTCAGCAGCTTCCCATTAAAATGAATGGAAATTAGTACCTAGAAGTGAGACATCATGTTATTTACTAGCATGGCCTCTAACCCCAAAACAGTAAAGAACATGTCTAGTAAAGCAATGTCCTATTACTATGTGAAAAAGCAATTAAGACTGACTCTTCTGAACAATCTCAGTGTTTATCTAGTGATCTTTGGCAAATTAACTTGAGTTGTCAGTAAGAGCAGATCTTCTGATCTTTTGTGATATTTTTTCTTGCAAATATTTTTATTTTGTTTAATACTGGTAGAATATCAGATATATCTGTGGTCAGGGAATAACAATACACAATCCATTGATTAGCAATCCATTCATTTTTTATTTTTTTATTTTCTTTTAATTTATTCTGTTGGTTGAAGCAAGGTGGGGAGGGAGAATGACTGCAACAAACTGAAATGTGTCACTATAATGCTTAATTATTTCATTTTCTTCTCAATCACACATCATAGGTAATTACTTAAAAGTAGCTAACTTTTGGGGCCATTTCTCTTTGAACTGGAAGGGCAGTAAATGATCACTGATATGGCCTGTTGGAGGACAATGCATATGTGTGTGAGTAACAAGTTGAACTGCATTACTCTAGACATTCTTTCTTTCAAATTTATTACAATTTAATATTAGACAAATGTGGAGGTTTTATCTTTTAGTTTAGTGGCATGCATGCAATTTAAAAGTAAGGGCAAATGTATGATTGTGATTGTCTGATCATTGATATGGCTGTCAGGAGGGTGTGTTTGTCTGTTAGGAACATTGAAATAAATTCCTTTGTTGATTAATTTGTTGATCAGAATCAGGCATAAAAAGTGTACATTGAGGGGTTATCTTTTTTGGACTCTTGACAGTCTATCAAAAACCATTAAACTGGTTGTCAGTAGATCAAAAACAACTGCCAGACCAACTTTTGGCAAATCTCAGATGTCAGTTTTTTGCAGGGGATAGCTTCCCTTGTAACTCTTCATATTCTGGGATACTTTTCCTATCATCCAACATTATATATATTTACTCTGAGGTCACAATACTCCACTGTCACAGAAAGTTGCTTTGACAATATTCCCTTAAGCTATGAGCATTTAATTTATTGTTTGTCAGTAAATTAACACACTCCCATCCTGTTTTTTTTTTTTGTAGCATGCTTTGTGTGAATGCAAGGAAAATTCCATGATTGTTAATCATTGGTATGACTTTTCAGTGTGAGTGTAGAAGTGTCTGAAAGCAGCAAGATGACCATTATTTCTTTCACTTGGATAACAATTGTATCTCTGAATTGTCCAGATTCTTGCCTTATATTTTTGGTCTGTCACTGATAAAACTTTTAGTTTTTCACAAATCACTGAGGACTGAAGTCACTAAATAATGGCATACATTTGAGTTTTAGACTATATCCTTCAGAAAATTACTACTAACATAAATCCTATTATTCTAGCAACTTTCTAAGTTTAAAAGAGCAATATTTAAAATCTGTTTTGATTTTTGAGCCTCTGCCCCACTGATCTTTTGGCTTTGTCAAGATTTCTTGCACTACATGGTTGAGAGGTATGATAATCAAATATCAGAAGTGTACATAGAAGGTGACTATGGTGTGTGTGTATGTGTGTGTGTGTGTGTGTGTGTGTGTGTGTGTGTGTGTGTGTGTGTGTGTGTGTGTGTGTGTTTGTGATATTGTGAAAGAATAGAGTAATTGCATTATTATTTTATTTATTCTTTGTTGATTGAATTAGTCCCAGTAGCCTAGTGGCCTCCTTTCAGGGAACACTTGATATGATATTTATACTAATAGGATATATTTGCCAGAACATCAGTGAACATTCCCTACTCTTTGTGTTAGGTGCTGTGGGATCTTTTACATCCACCTGAACTACCACCAACTCAGGCAGATGGGGCCTCGGTTGTACATCTTATCCAAAGGATGACACAGTCAGGAGTGCTGTACTCCCCCTTATGCTGGAATGCAATATCAGCAATCCATCTACCTGGTGTAGGGATAGAACCCACAGCCTTCTTCACCAAAGATGAGTGTGCTTCCTGTTACTGCTAAATTGTGTTTGATAAGTCTTGTGGCACTATTTCATGAATTTGTGAGCAACTCATCAAATGCATATATTATTGTGATTTCTTCATAGTCATAGGTGATATACCCTTTTAGAAGGTAGTATGTGTGGAAAAAAAAGATGAAGCTGGAGTTTATTTTATTTTACAAACAAAATGATGACACTACCCATGTTTTAAATTCAAGTTGTTAGTTAATTATTCTAATTTCACAGTGTCCATAATGGAATGTGTTTATGTTTAGATCATGCAAACGTGTATTTTAACTTTTTTTCACAGCTGGTGAATATGTAGTATATACAATCATAGATATATATCACTTTTATGACATAAGAATTAAAACCAACGTTTATTTTCTTCTTAGAGTGATCTTTTACAGTATTAAAATAGCACAAACAAAAGAAAACAGGGTATATCACATATGACTATGAAGAAATCACAATAATATATGCATTTAATGAGTTGCTCACAAATTCATGAAATAGTGCCACAAGACTTATCAAACACAATTTAGCACTAAACATTATCAGTTAATGAACTTTGGCATTCATAAGGTCACATTCCAGCATTTTTTTCTTGTGCTCCTCTAGACATACTCTGTGCAAACTTTATAACTGAATACCCACATTTGTTTTCCAACAGTATGTCAGTTAGAGCAGATGATTAAGGTTATGAGCTGTTAAGGAACTTCTGTCTGTTCCCTTAACCTTCATTTGTTGACTGTATTACCTTGTGTAAATACTTAACCACCCAGTAATTTAAGGAAATTGGCTAGGTCCCTCAGTGGTTTCCTGGACATCAGACCTATGAATAAATTTTACTAGAAAACATCAGCCTGCTTCAGACATATAACTGAAGTGACCAGGTCATGTTATACCACAAAAACAACTCTAACACCTCCAGAAATAAATTGTACCACACAGCTCCAAGATTCAGCAACGAAAATAACAGCCAAACTTATAGAAAGATTTTGAGTTTTATTACAATTCAAATGAATAAATAATTCATACACATTCCAACTTGAGTCATTTTTCATTTTTAACACAAATTTCCAAATTCATACCATTTGGAAAAAGAGTATTAAAATTAATAATATATCTAGACTCCAAATTTAATAATCTTTTTAGAAAATTGTTGTCAGACTCCATTGACCCATAAGGTTTAGCTGCAACACTAAAAATTAAGTCCTTAACTGCACCCCTATGTTCTTTATGGAAGTGACTAGCTACCGGGCTATCTAATCTTGAATTTCTAACATCCCCCAGATGTTCTAAAATTCTTGTTTTAACCTTACGTTTTGTCTGTCCTACATACCATTTTGGTACTGGACAGTTGCACCCGATAACATAAACAACCCCAAAAGAATTGCAATCAAAATAATCCCTGGCATTATATAAAAAAACATTAATTCTAGTCCCATCTAGGTTCCTGATCTTATTGCATACCTTACATCTTCCACAAGCATGGGCACCTGCATTTGCTACCTTAACCCTATTTTTCTTACTTCTTACTAATTCTTTTAAATTTTGAAACCTCCCAAAAGTAAATGTCAATTTCCTTGGAATAATATCCTTTAAGCCATCATCATTCATAATGATAGGCCACAATGCCAATACTGTACTTCTAAAAATATGGGAAAATCCTGAAAATCTGGAAACAAAAAATATTTGGTCCCTATCATCCATTGCCTTTTCATCCTTACCCCTCTTGTTTCCTCCATTGTTTTTATGTTTCCTATTCCAAGAATTGAATTCATTATGCCTCAAGCCCAATTCTCTTTCCACCTTTAATCTAGCAAAATGTACACTTATATCAGAATAACCCCTAGCACAAAGCTTCTGATACACTCTACCAAATTCCAACATAATATTATTCCTCTCAGAAGTATTACATGCAATACATTTGAATTCCCTGAAAGGTAAAGAATCAATAAGGTGGACACTGTGCATACTAGATGCATGTAGAAAATTATTAACTGCTGTGGATTTATGAAAAGGCTTATATTGAATCTTGCCATTCAACCCCACATAAAATTCTATATCCAAATACTGAATATTATTGCCACCTATAATAAAAGTAAAATCTAAACCACATGGGTTCATCTTAAGGCCAGACACAAAATCTTCAAATTCCCTGGGATCTCCTTTACACAAAAACAAGAGGTCATCTATAAATCTCTTATATTTGACCACTCTGTTTTGAAAAAAATCTTTGAATAAACAAACAGATTTTCAAAATATCCCATAAAAATAATGGCATAAGAGGGAGCAAAGCAGGCACCCATTGCCGTACCTTCTTTTTGCAAAAATATTTTTTTATCAAACTCAAAATAATTATGAGTAAGACAAAACTCTAAAAGGTTAGTGATGTAAGTAGTTCTTGGACCCTCACCCAGCAGTTTACCCACTGCTTCTAGGCCCCATTTAATGCTAATACTTGTATACAAAGATTTAACATCCATGCTCATCCAGTAGAAATTGTTCTTCCAAGTAACTTCCTTAAAGGAATCACATACTTCTTTAGTGTTTTTAACATGTGAGGGTATCCTTGAAAGATACACCTCCAATACTGAGTGTAAAAACAAGCCAACATTGTGTAAAAAAGCATGTCTTCCTGAGACAATCGGATGTCCTGGTGGATTTTTCAAATCCTTGTGTACTTTTGGCAAAATAAAAAATCTAGCATCCCTTGGTTGGAGCTGTGTGGTACAGGTTATGTTATACTCAATTTCTATTATGTGTGGGAATATGATGTAGGCAGAGGGGGGCTGGAGGAAGTAAACCCTGTACTACTAGAAGCAGTTCACAATCTTCTCTGTTAAACTTCAAGGGGAAATTAATGAAATAAAGTATTTTATACATAGGTCCCAACTGCATATATTTATATTTATTCACTGTCATAGTTTGATATTTTGCATTACCCTCAGTTTTCATTATGGAGGTATGTGTGATTTCTATGTAGCTCACAGAAAGAAACACTGGACAGAATATAACTTTGATGATTTGCTATTATATCAGAAGCAAAACCATATGCTTTTCTCACAGAAAGTGATTTTTTTTACTTGTAGCATGCCATGGCTTGTTGTTATTTTTGAATCAGCTAAAGTGGTTGTGTCAATTCAGTACTGAAGTACCTATGGGTTGAATAGTAGTTGTAGGTACATTTTTGCCTCTGTCCTATTTCAATTCTATGAAAAATGGATTATGAAGCCTGAAAGAAATTGACAAATGATCTTTTATTGAAAGACAGAATGTGCACATGCATGGGTTCATAAAGCTTCTAATCACAGTCTAATATTTTTTCATTACAGTTGTTTTCCATTCTGGGAGGCATATGACTTCTGCTGAGGATGAAGAAGGGGTGTAGATCCAAAATGTATGTTTAGTGAATTTTCATTACATAGACTGCGGTGGTGGTGCTGCGGTAGCATTGTCGCCTCACAGTAAGATGTTGTCCTGTTCGATTCTCAGCTAGAGCGTCTTCTGTGTGGAGACATGTTTGAATGGTGTACCTTCGTTGAAGGTTGTGCATCAGGGCTGGCAACTCGGCATGTAAAAATCTACTGCCAATCATTAGCGGACAGGAGTTCCGCTGTGGCAACCCCTAACCAGGAAAAGCCGAAAGACACAACAGTGAATTTTCATTACATCTGAAAAGCAAATTATATGTCATATATTTTCTCCAGAAAGTTGTCTTTTCTTCTTCATTTGTAATGTCATGACTCAAATATTATGGTTTGAAGCAACTAAAGTGGTGTGGTCCAATTCAGTCTTGAGACACACTGAAATCACTAACTGTATAAAAATTTTGGTTAGACCTGTCAAGAAAAATACCCTTTTGTTTATTGACAGTTATTAGTGAGCTTTGTGTCCCTGGAATAGGGATTTACTCACTGTGCTTGAGTAACAAATATACAGAGTTTTTACCATTTCACTGGGGGCAGAAGGCAATAATAACTGACAAATAGCCCGAGCAATTCTCAAGTCATAAACAAACAAATTCATCCAAGTAAGAGAAATCTTTATCTATAATTAACAAAATTAGTTTTAATTATCCCTGTGGTAAAAAATACATTTACATTAACAATCCAAAGTGGGTTATCCAAAAAATCTTTTCAGGTTAGTAGTTAAAAAATCACCATAATCCTTTGGGTAGGTTTCGGCAGTTCCTTTTATTTCCTCAGTTCTCCCATCAGCAGTGGCAGATAAGCAGTGTGAATTTGTAAAGCTGTGGCTGGTGTTCCTCTTTTATTTTTTAAAAAGGGTCCGTATCTGTGGAGAGGAGTTGGCCATGGAAACTGTTAATGATGATGTAACAGTTTCGGTAGCCATTTTCCTGAAGGTTCCTCATGCTTGTGTGTCTGAGGGACAGCTAAGACAAAGTAATTATTTCATAATCTAAATTATCAGTTTTTTATTCTTATTAATAGAAATATCTGTGTTAAAAGGCCCTTGGTGAGTAGTTGTATTCAGTTCTTGATGGTTTTTATTGCTTTTACTATTTTAAAAGAAAAAGAATATAACCATAGGGCTTTTATTTTTTTTTTTTAATTTTAAAGAACCAGCAATGTGGATTCCATGGTGCCAAAGTACTTTCACTTAAAAATACTTCTTCAGATCTGCCACCTGTGTATATTAAATTAAACATTTTTAGAGTAGGGTCATTTATGTTATATTGTACTTTGGATTTGTAATTAGCCATGTCAGTTTGTTTTAGGGATGTTGGTTAATCTATGTGGGTTTTAATTGTCTGTTTTTTGTGGTCTGAATTTCCTTTTCTTAATGTGTCCTTTGTTTTAATAATTAGGTCAAATTAAAAATTTTAAAAAGTTAAAATCAGTTAGTAGAGCCAGTCTAAGATCAAGAGGGTTTGTTCTCATCCTTTTGTACTGGTCCAAGCTTATCCCATGGAAATGGCAGGTTTTCTGATTTACTGTTTGGTTACAGTAGCAAGTAGGCTAATTTTTGCTTCATCAAAACATTGTAACTGGTGTAAGGAAATAATTACAAGTTATTCCCTGTCTCTTATTTTAATCATTCAGATAAGCTCTAGTCTATGGTGGGAGGCTGAAATCAAATAACACTTAGGGAATGAGTCGTGAAAGGGGAATAAATGTCAGTAATGGCCAGTTTGTTGGATACCATAAAAGAAGGCCCATTCAGAAATACAACAAAGAGGATTTAGTCCATGGTGGCATATTGCCTAATGAGCAGGATTTAAAATAAAGCACTATACACCAGAAGTTAACTTATACAAACTTTTATTTCTACTAGCACAAAGAATACTAACAAGCTAATAAACTCTATTTGTCTATTAAAAACATAAAGTAAGTTCACTCTATTCTACTAAAATAGAATATTCAATAGAAAATGGAATTAGACAATACATTTAAAGAAAAGTATACATCACCGATAAAGAGAAAGCTTCATCTGTCTTCAGTCTCGACTGGGAAGCCCCGTTGCAGTCAGGCAGGAGTCTTCATCGGGAAAACAGTCCTGGGCAGTGTGTCCACTCCACAGGTGAGGCTTCTGCCTGAGTGTGGAGAATCCCATCTATATATACCCAAGTTGTTTACCACAAGTCATGAGAATCAGTACTTTTCCAGTGTAGGCCGGATCTTGCTAAAGCATTCTGTGGTGTTGGCCACCCACCCCAGAAGGAACAGCAAATCCTGCCAAGTACAATGATTCGGCAAATTTCAAATAGTACACTGGAATATTCCATTAACCTTGCAAGTTTTAGTACATTACCAGAAAACTCCAGACAAGTCAAACCCAAAGTAGTAAACAAGTTATATTTCGTAATCAAATGTAATTTAATGAAATCATCAGAATGTTCCAGAACAGAGCATCATCTCTTTTGCCTGCCCAAAAGAATAGAATGTTTTGGAACATAACATCATTCTATATATCAAAAAGAAATAAAAAGAATAAAAAGAATGTCGAGATATAGTGAGGCAACAGTCAAATAATCACACTCTCTCAATGTTCCCCTTTTTTGTATCACATTCGTATCACAGGTGGAGGCTGGAAATAGATATACTGACAGAAAAAGTCTTGAAAGGGTGTTATAAAATAAACTAAAGGAGTGCTTTGTGTGTCATTCAATCTACCAACTTGGGATATATGCATTAGTTTATTATGGCTTGGCCAAAGTCACATGATTAGAATAAGCTCAGGGTTAGGCTTTTGTGTTGTTGCTATGGAAAAAGTCGAAAATATTAAATGAGATAAGAGCTAGTTTTGTGGGTTTTTGTGAAGGAAGCTCTGTAATTCCAACACAGTCATGCCTGTTGTCATGGTGTATCTCTCTTATAAGACTAATTTATCAGACTTCTTACCACGATTGGGTGTTTTTTTAGAATAGCCAGGAAGTAAGGGTCTTTTGAATAGACCACCACTATATTCAAATGTTCTATATTATGCCAGTGATTAGCCATACAGTTATAGAACCATAAAAACAAAACATCAGGATGTTTTGTTTGGCCCCTTTATGGGCCCATGAATTAAGCCAGAGCTAAATTCATTAATATCTGACCAGACAAAACTTCAAAATAAATCATAATGCCCTATTATGAAGACAACAAAGAGAAAAAAACTTTTCTTCTATTTCTGCCCTTCCTTTTAGCAATAATTGTGGTGCTCCAGTTTTCAAAGGTTGAGGATGCTGTTGATTGAGGTATTTGTGTTCAAGCCTGGTGGTCTGCATGCATCTAGATAGATTTGCTACTGAAATTTTTTTCTCTATAACAAGTCATTGGTGGGACCTTGGTATTTCATGGGACTTGGTCGATGATGTGAAAATGAAAGATGCAGTGACCTGGTTGTTCATTTCCGTGTTTTGTGAGAGTACTGGTTAAAATCCTCTGCCTGATGTTGGTGAGGTGTCTGGCTATCCTGGTCTTGAGTTTGTTAATTGTTTAGCTGTTGTAAAAGGCTTGACAGAGGTGGCATTGTGCCCTGTAGACCACTGCTTTGGTGTTACAGTTGCTGTAGATTCTGCTTTGGTAGAACTTTTTGGTGTTGGGAACTGTAGATTTTTGCTCATGTTGCTGCAATAGTTGCAGTTCGGAGGTTTGCAAGTGAAGGTGTCCAATGGGAGGTTAGTATGGGTTATTGCTTTAGGGATTTCCACAAAATCCCTAATGTTTTTATTTCTGCAGGTGATGAAGGTTGGTTTTGGAGGTAAGATCTTGTTCAGAGAGTTATTGTGGCTTATGATTATCCAGTTGTCTCTAATGGAGTTCACAATGGCATTATGGTCCAGGGAGTAGGTGCTGGTCATGTTGATGTTGCTCTGGTTGTAGCTGGATTTCTTGGTTGCCCACTGGTGGAGCCATTCATGGTCAGGATAGCTGGGGTTCATTTTTTTTGGTGGATGATAGAGTACAGGATGTTCTTAATAAATTTCGAGTTGTAGCCTCTGGCTAGGAAGTCCCTTTCCAGACTGATGATATTCCAGATCAATGAAATCACTAACTGTAGTATGACAGCCTTATCTGCATTTTGTAGCTGAATGTTCAACTTGCATTACCTATGTTTTAATGAAGTCTGAAAGGGGGACTATTATATGGCCTTTTATCCACAGGTGCCAGTTCAGGAGTTCATGGGACTTACAATGCCACTCCTAACACTTGACATCATGTGCACTTGTAATTTGTGAAGATTATATGAATTCTGCTCAGGTTTGGATATGCAACACTAGTCTATATTACATCTTTATAAAGTTGGCATTGCATCCAAAGTAAAACTCTTTTATACTTCTCCATAAATGCCATAGCTTAAAGTAACTATAATGGATGGATCAAATTCAGTTTTGAATTGCACTGATGTCCTTAAGGGTAGAAAAGCAGCTTATTTGATTTTGTAATTCAACATCATATTGTCAAAGCCAGGATGTTTTGTAACTAGCTTATAGAGTGAGCCACCATGTGGTCTTTTAATCCAGGTATTAAATGAAAAGGTTTGCAGACTTTCAGTGCCACAGTCTGACATTTAGAATTATAATCAGTTTTCATTGGACTTCTGCTCAAGATACAGAATGCAGCAGTAGTCCATAATATATCCTTAATGAGTTAGCATTACATCAAAAGTAACAATCATATGTATATCTCCTGAATGGACATTTTTGTTTGCCAGTAGAACTATGATTGTCCCCGCCAAAAATTTAGACTGCTGCAATGAATTATATTTTTGAAGATATAGTCGTGTACATATCTTTATTCCTAGAATCATGTAATGCAGTCTGAAGAAAATGGTCATTGTTTTCAGAAATTTGGAAGAATATTTCAAGGAGTTTGACAGATATTGTCTCATATTGTTAGGTAACATTGTCTTAAATAGTCATTTGATTGTTCTGTTTTTTGCCACTTGGTTCACAACAGACGTATATTTCACATTTTTTCAGGATGACAGAATTCTTATATATTTTAATCATATCATTAGTGTGCTTGCATGAAATGAAATCCAAATGCAATGTTATTTTTGTAGAAAAACTGATATTTTCAGTAATTTTAAATGTTATAGCACAATATAAACATTTCAGTAGGATCACACAAAAATCTACATATTTGAGATTCATATGTCTGCTTTCCCTTATTGCTGTTAGGTTATACAATATAAAGAACAAAGGTGGGTGATCCAGAAGCCTTTCCTAAAAATTCTTAAGAATATCTTAAAGCAGTAGAGTAATATTGGCATTTGAATTTAGGGTCATATTTGAGACAAATATGGCATTTTGACATTGACAGATTGCATTAGTTGCAAAACAGATATTTGAAAGGTGCATTTTTAATCTGTCTTTGTAGTAATAAATATAAAAGCTATCCAGAATGTACATATGTGAAACTGTTTTCGTTTTAGGCCAAAACATAGCAGGCAGTCCTGTATAAGAGCAATGTTTTCAATTTTATATTTTATGGCATAGAATGCTATTAAAATTCATGCTTCAGCTTTGCTTTTGCTTTGATGGGAAGTGGTCCAGGTTACTAGTGTTTTATAAGTAAATACGCCAGCAGTATTCCATGAAAACTACTTGAAAAATGCCAAACCACTCTGGAGATATAGACTTCTATATGCAGAGAAGAAATAAATAGCCAAATTGATTCAGTAATCTGGGGGCAGTCCACTGGGAAATGATCACTACTAAAGGGGTAAATCCAAAAGTAGTACAATAACCAAATTCTGGAACTGTGCTGCCCTCTCACTGAGATGGCCCATGCCATGACTTCGTGGGCCTTCTTCAAGAACAGAAGAGACTGATATTTAAAACAAAATTATTGTTGCGTTGATAAAAGCAGGTATCAAAGAGGACATCTTCCAATTTGTAATCACTCTAGAGACTAAAATAATGGCAGCACCCACTACAGGGATAGTTCTGTGGAATCCCTTAATTTGTCTAATAAGAGCCAGTTGTCTGAGTATCAGGATACAAGGAACTACTTCTTCCTCACTGCTTTATTCAACATGATCAACAGCTTAGTCATACATCTGGGCAGTGGAGAAAGTAACAATAGCAGGAATTTATGCAGGACGTGATGCCTACTCACACTTAAAAACAGAGGAATGTCTCACACTAACCTTAACCACTAATGCTTCAAAAGCTGTTTCCATGCACAGAAAGCATCACCCGGCATCTTTTGGGAGCAAAGGCATCAGCAATTGCAAGTTGTGCATCCACGACTGAATGTAATGGAAAAACTGGTTGAAGTCATTGAGATCCAGAGTAGGTCAGAATTATCCTTCCCCTTTGGGACTGGTAAATGGTGGGATTAATCACCCGATCTTCTTTGTAGCTTACAGTATATAACATCTCTGAGATATAGTCAGGTAATGTCCCAGTATTACTTTTGGGAGGACCTGATCTGCTAGTATATCTCTTTCTGGTGAAGGACATATAAACTACAAGATATGACCAACAGAGACCATGTCTAGAACCTGTTGGTCCTTGATGGGTGTTTTCCAGACTAGATTGAACTCAAAAAATCTATTCTGTAGCAGTCCTAGACTGGAGTCAGGACTGTTTCACAGCGGTGTATAGGATATTCCTCTTTGATGAGTTAAATTGCACTGGAGAGAAGCTTTTCTCTAATTGTGAGGAGGCATCTTCTTCCTGTGGTATTAACTATGTTTAGAAAAGGAAAAATGGAGGTTGAAGGCCATCATAAAGGTTGTGCACAGAGATGGGGGGGTGACAACTTGCTTATTTTGCAGGAGTTCATAATCTAAGTCCTGAATGGGTTGGCCAAAGAGTACTTCCTCCCCAAAAAACAAACATTCAAGATCTTGTTTCTGAGCATCTCCTTCAGGTAGGATGTCCGCAGCCAAGACAAGATGTGAATGCCCTCTACTGAGTCTGTGGCCCTAACTAGAATACTTCAAAGGAAAAGTTAACAGGGATACATGATATCACATTGTACATATTGTAAAACAGAGTCTCAAGTATATTATTTGAGAGTCCAGACCATACCTCTCAACCTCTTAGAGCAGAAAATCTGGACAAAGCCTAAAATGATGGGGGGACAAATAGGGACAGAGTTTAAATGTTACTCTTACAAACTTAGAAAATTAATAGAATAATAGGTTTTACATTAGCATGAATTTTCTGAAGGATGTGGAGTCTTAAACTCAAATGTTTATCATTATTTAATTACTTCAATTCTCAGTTATTTGCCAGAAATGTATATATTTTAGGAGGAACACAAAAAAAATATGAGGGAAATCTAGACATTCTGTGAAAATCTGTACAGTTGAGAGGTATGGTCCAGACCCAAAGATTTCCTCAGGCATATCCAGTAGTTTCCTAATCAGGTGGATCCTATGTCTCAACGTGGCAGAGAAGAAAACTCACTGGCCATACCTTTTGTCTTAGACTCCTTTAAATGTGGTAAGGTGGCCAAGCGTTTAAGTCTTTGGGGAGTTATACAGTGACAGCAGTACCACGCTTTATAAGATGCTTCTCTGTTTGGGAGAATTGTGAATGGCATCAAAGTTTTATGAGAATGAAGGGGATGAAGAGCCTCTAGTCAGCTTACATGGCATCTTTAATGACTGGCTCCATAGGAGTGATAGCTTTGGGCTATGGGGCCTTTTCCCTGAAAACTTTACCAGGAATCACTTTTAGTGTAAGAGACTATCAGCTAATAGCCAGGGTAAGCTTTTGTCATAAATCGGTGGGTCTCTCCAAATAAGAGGATCAACTGGGTGGGAAGTGAAGAGTAGGCAGAAGCATTATCCTTTTCCAGTTTCCTCATAGGAGCGACAGTGTGAGACCAGTATGAGCCTCACTAGTCCTGGGTTAAGCTTACACACACAGTACTGCATAATGGAGAGCATGTGACAGATGCATACTAAAAGTCATGGGAGAAGGAACTATTGCATGATAGTGTTCCAGCTTTAAATTTCTCCAAATCTTTTGGGTTTCTAATACCATGTTGCAAATGGACCCCATTCCTAAGTCAAAGTATGATTAAAGTTTATGAAATTAGTACTGTTTCAATATTTGATGTCAGCCAAAAGTGCTCTTTGCAGAACCCGCAGTGTGCCCAGTAATGACTCCTCCTGCAATTTGCACAGTGTTACATGTATTGGTAGCATATCTAAATACAATTGTAGATTCTTTTTTATAAAACCCATTGCTCCTACTAATATTGGAATTATTTGGGTATCTTTCTTCCACATTGCTCTCATTTCTGCCTGGAAATCCTGATATTTTATGATCTTGTGTTTCTCTGTATGCAAGACACTATAGTCACTGGGTGTGGCAGTTTCAATGATCAATGGTACTCTTGTCTTCTTTTCTTGGACCACTATATCCAGTTTTCTAGCATCTATCTTTCGAACTGTTGGTAATGGATGATTCCATGTGATGTAGACTTCTTCATTTTCTATGAGGCTTTGTAGTTCATGTTTCCAGTGTTTTTCAGCTACTTCAATATTATAATGCTTGCACAATCCCC
>NC_056726.1:397324365-397449365 GCF_019279795.1 Protopterus annectens
TTATCACTTGTGCTTCAGGCCAGTTACTTTATATTTAACAAGGTTCTTGTGGTCTACATTCTTCTAGACAAATCCTTATCAAAACCCTTTTTCCATAAGTCTGTCCAAGTATTCAGAACACGTCTGGACAATTCCCATCAGTTTTTCCTGCCAGCCTAGTCGACATGGGCATACTGACAGTGTAGCAACTGTCTCATGTTTACTGACAGCCCTCTTCTGCTAGCACATAATTCTGCTACTTGCGAGAAATGCATGTACATCAGTAACCTGGAGTTCATGCTCTCTCGTGCCACAGTCAGTACTCTTGACAAAGAGGAGATTGCCAGCACAAACACCACACCACAAACAACACATAACTAAGTACAACACACAAACACCTATGCAGAAATCCTCAGTAAAAACTTACCTAAACAGCAGAGACCTCCAAAACACACTCACAAAGACTCCACACACAACACCAAACACATCAAACACAGCAGACAACACACCATTGTCTCACAAACACATCCCATAAGACAAAACAATAAACCATCGCAACCCACAAGACATAAAAATAAACCAAACATACCAGTCATTGGTGACTCAGTTGTGAGACACACCAATGTCCCCCTCACCAGGTTCGACAAGGAAAACATCACGGTCAGTTTTCTGTCTGGTGGCAGAATCCACCACATCACTCATGCACTTAAGTCTCTCCACAAAAAGTAAAAGTACAATTCTGTCATTGTTCATGTTCATGTGAATGACTTGAGATGTGCCCCCCTGAACTATATGAAGAGAGACATGACTGAGCTCTCAGAGTATGTGTCCCAGGCAGGTGTGACCCTAGCCCTAAGCAGCATCCTACCTCACCAAGAATGATACCACAATAACAACAAAAAATAATTGACTTTAACAATTGGCTTAGTTTCTGGTGTCACTCCAAGAGGATCTGGTATCTGTCTGCCTGGGATGACATGGCCGACAGGCCTCAATGCTTTGCCAGAGATAACCTCCACATGTCACCACTGGGTTTCTGGATCCTGGCCAAGGCTCATATCTCCCCCATTGTGCCTTTTTAGGCAATGTCCCAAAGACAAATCTTCCAACATAAAACAAAATCTGTCAGAAAGTAAATTGAAGGTCATGCTGCTTAATGCTAGAAGCCTTAACCTGAAAATGCACTCACTGGAGGCTCGCCTTGCACTGGAAGATGACGATGTCTGTGCAGTCATGGAAACTTGGTTTAGGGCTACAGAGAGCACCCTGCCTTACCTATACCTCATCCCTCACATTCTATCCCCAAAATGAGGTTACAAAGACTAAGGGTGGCGGAGTCTCTATCTTCATTAAGGACAGGCACACCTCCAGACTGGTTTGTCAGCATGATGCACTGGAACTACTCCAGGTGCAGCTGACAGTTGGCAAGAAACCCATCCAAGTTATACCCAGCTATAGACCCCACCCCTCCATGACTCAGGACACCCATTCTTTTTACCTGGATCTACTTGACTCTATTAAGGTACCCCCCTAACACCCTGATCCTTGGTAATTCAATGATCCCACCATAGACTGGGTGAACTATTCCTGCACTAATGCACTCACTCAATGATTCCTTGACTTCATTAATTCTAATGCACTAGATCAGCTTGCCTCATCCCCCACAAGGAGAGATAACATTCTGGAACTTATTCTCACCAACATAGGCAACCGCTGCACAACATTCATAGCATGTTCTTCCCTGGTGAGATCAGATCATCAGACTATCTCATCTGAAGTTTCTATCCCACCCAACCCCCCCACCCCAACCGCAATGTAAACTTCTCAAAAGTTGACTATAACCTCCTAAGGGAGGGTATCTGTAGCTTCACACCACTGCCCCCTCAGAGGATGCAGACAACTATGCTGAACAGTACACTGGTGCAGTATACAAGCACCTATATAACTGCATTGACTAAGCCATACACAATAGAACTAAAACTTGCTTCTCAAGGAAACAGAAACCTGTTTGGTGGACATCCTCTGTTAACAGGCTTTACAACAAAAGGAAGAAACTGTGGTCCAAGTGTGAAAAGGAACATATTCCAAACTGGAAAAACTCTCTACTTAGCCTCAACAAGCAAATAAGATCACCAGTGAAAGCCTCCAAAGCCAATTATGAATTGAAACTAGCCTCCAAAACAAAGGGAAACCACAAAGCCTTCTTCAGTTACATAAGGACCCTCCATAGCAAAGCCCAGGCATGTTGTAATTTAGTACTTAACACTATCACTTACACTGATCCTGTTGACTTAGCCAGCCTGCTAGCAGATAGGTTCAGCACAAACGTCATCCCCCCATGTCCCTCCAAAGGTTCTTTTGACATGCCAGATACTTGTCCCGCACCTCACATCTCTGTAGATCAAGTGCTAAAGGCCCTATCCAAGGCAAAGAACACAGCTTCCATGGAACCTGATAGTATCCCAGGATGTATTCTGCACTATCTCCAGAAAGAACTGGCTTTGCCATTGAGCACCCTAGTCAACCACAGCCTAAGTACCGACTTCTTTCCAGCAAAGTGGAGAACTGCCATTGTCATCTCCTTGCACAAAGATAGTGCTACTACTGAACCTGGAATCTATCACCCCCATTAGCTTGACAAGTCCGATCTGTAAAGCCATGGAGTATATTTTTATTATTATGGATCTCCCAAACAAGGACATAGGCAATCTCTAAGCACTTGACCCCACCCAGTTTGGATTCATTGTCAAGGGCAGAGCTTGCCTGTTGAACCTGGTTGACTTATTTGAGACTGTCACCAAGGCCCTGGATGAGTGAAAGTCAGTGCATACAGTTTACTTTGACTTGACCAAGGCCTTTGACACAATCCCCCACACGAGCATCATCAAAAAGCTAACACAACTTGGCATAAATTCCTATCTCATCAGGTGGGTGGCCAACTGGCTCACTGACAGGACCCTCAAAGTCAAAATAGGTGCCTCCACCTCCGATAACACACCTGTCACTAGTGGAGTTACCCAGGATCTGTCCTGGGACCCCTACTTTTTAGCATCCACTTCCAGGCAAAGACAAAAGGCCTGTGGCTGAACAAGTTTGTGGATGACTGTGAGCTGGGTCCTGTCACTGACTCCCCAGGTGATGTTAACATACTGCAAGAGGGTCTCACAGCAACTAATGACTGGCGCCAAAGTCATGGCCTCAAGCTAAATGCAAAATATTGTATCAT
This sequence comes from Protopterus annectens, assembly GCF_019279795.1. Lineage (NCBI taxonomy): Eukaryota > Metazoa > Chordata > Ceratodontiformes > Protopteridae > Protopterus > Protopterus annectens. The sequence continues at coordinate 397,327,571 of NC_056726.1, forward strand.
CATATCATTTGGCAAAAACATGGCCCCTGTTGATTACCACATCAATGGCAACCCCCTAAACACACAACCTGTGGTGAGAGACCTGGGCACTCAGGTTAATAGCAACTCCTTAGCTCAATGCTTTGTGGAATTCATAAACTCCAATGCCCTGGATCAACTTATCCACACCCCCACCAGGGGCAACAATATCCTAGACCGAGTCATTACCAACATGAGTGACTGGTGTTGCACACCTGAAGTCAACTCCTCGTTGGTCTGATCCAACCATAAGCTAATCACCCTTGATATCCACATTCTGCCCCACTCTCCATTAAAAAAAACACGGTAAAAAATTTCTCCAAAGCCAACTTCATGCTTCTTAAGACAGAAGTGGTGAACTTCATGACACCCATGCAGATGGACAATACAGTTACAACTGCTGAATCCTACACAAATGCACTCTATAAGCACTTACACGAGTGCATGGATCGTGCTATCCCAAACAGAATCAAGACGCTATCCTCCAAAAAAGGGAAGCCACTCTGGTGGTCCCCTGCCATAAACAAACTGTATGACAGAAGGAAGAAACTGTTGCAAAAGAGAGTAAAATCCCATGAGTGGAGGAGCTCCCTGGTCAGCCTCAGTAAGAAGATGAGATCCCTTATAAGATCCTCCAAAGATAGCTATGAAAACAAAATTGCCACTAATTCTAAGGACAACCACAAAGCATTCTAGAGCTATGTCAAGAATCTCAATGGCAACACTCAGATCTGCTCTGAGTTACAGCACAATAGCACATAAATTACAGAACCAACTGATATTGCTAAAATCCTGGCAGATAGGTTCAGTGCTAACTTTACCCCCCCCCACCCCCTAAAGGGCTCATATCTATACAGGAAGAATGCAGAGTCCCTGTAATCACAACTACACAGATAAAAGCTGCACTCTCTAAAGCCAAAAACATAGCATCCGTGGGACTAGACAACATCCCAGGCTGCGTTTTACATGAACTTCAGAACAAACTGGCTCCCCACTTAAGCACCATGTTCAATAATAGCCTTGCATCAGGCTTTGTGCCCACTGAATGGCACACAGCAACAGTTATCCCACTCCACAAAGGGGGAGCCACCACTAATCTCGGGAACTATCGACCAATTAGCCTGATGAGCCTGGTCTGCAAGGCCATGGAACGTATCATCATGGAACTCATAAACAAAGACATTGGTAACCTCCAAACTCTGTATCCCACCCAGTTCGGGTTTGTGAAAGGCAGATCATGCCTCCTGAACCTGATCGACTTCTTTGAGGCAGTCACCAAAGCTGTAGATGAGGGTAAGGTGGTTCACACAGCCTATCTTGACCTCGTCAAGGCTTTCGACACCATCCCCCATTCCGGAATTATAGCTAAACTCACTAAACTAGGTATAAATCCCTACATCACAAGATGGGTTGCCAACTGGCTCACTGACAGAACCCACACTATATAGGCAGCAATCTACTTAACACCGAATGTATGATAAGAGACCCTGGGACCCAGGTGGACAGTAGTCTCTTCTTTGATAGTCACATCGCCATGGTAGTCAGGAAGTCCTTCTACATGGCACACCTCATCATAAAAGGGTTCTCATCCAGGAAAAAAGAGATCATTGTTCCCCTCTACTCGACACTCATTAGACCCATTAGAGAGTACAACACCCCTTTTGGAATGTACAAGACATCTGCAGCAGCTGGAATGGCCACAGAAGTACCTCACAAAGAGGATTACTGGCTTCAAAAAAATGCCCTACACTGACCGCCTCAAAAAACTCCAGCTTTACTCCATAGCATATCGCCTACTCTGAGGTGATCTCTGCCTAACATATAAAGCTATGTCAAACCCAGTGCTATTGGACATGCTACACCTAAAGAAATCCCAATCCCTCTGAGCTACATGCACTAGGGACCTAAACCTTGTCACCACAATAAACAGGACATGCTGGAGGGATAGATTCCTGTCCCAGAGACTTCCCATACTCTGGAACAGGCTACCCATCTAAGTTAAGCAAAATTCTTCATTAGCACTCTTCAAGAAAAATCTTGATTAGTGGATGGGAAATAGGAAATACACCCCGGGGGTCACTTCTGTGTCTTTGCTCGACAGTGGCACAGGAAAATAACTTTTTTGGGTGGTGTAAGCCAGAGAAACTTGTTGGCTAGACTTACGTAGGCCCTTGGGCCAATAGCCTAGTACCTACCTATGAGCCTATGAACCTCACATTCGACCATCATATAGCGGCAGTGGTCAGAAAAACCTTTTACTTGGTTCATCTCATAAGTAAAGGGATCGCATCCAGAAAAAAAGAGGTTATTACCTTTCTATACACCTCCCTCATTAGACAAATAATTGAGTATAATGCTCCCTTTGGTATGTACCTCTCCAAACATCTGCACCAACTGGAAAGGCTGCTGAAATAGCTCACAGAGAATCCATGGCCTCCAACACCTGTCATATGTGGAGAAGCTCAAATCACTATCACTTTATTAGGTATTTTACAGATTACTCAGGGGTGATCTGTGTCTCTCCTACAAGGCAATCTCAGACCCTGACCTACTAGAGATGCTCCATATCCAAAAGTCTAACTCCTCAGGCATTACTCACTCAAAAGGCCTGAATCTAATATGCGACATCAACAAAACCTGCTGGAGAGACAGGTATGTCTCCCAAAGGCTGCCCTGTCTCTAGAATAGACTTCCCATTCATGTCAAATGCAGTGCCTTGCTGACCATCTTCAAGCGCAACCTTGATGAGTGGCTGGGAAACCACAAATATGTCCTAAGGGTTCCACCTGTGTCTGTCACTGACAGGGGTAACAGGTGCTGACCATACCTCTCAGCCATACCAAAGTCCTCGGTATTTACCAGTTTTGAGGGCAAAATAATGGGGTGTCATGAAGTCACGAGTGGCCCTTTTAATTCCTGATTTTTTATTATTATTTATTTATTTATTTATATATTTTTTTTGCAACTTTATATTTGTAGCTGACGTCACCATGCATCTCCAGCCTACTGGGGCATGCATGATGACATCAGCTACTGCCTGTTGGACTCTGTGTCCCTGAATATTTATTTTAAATTGTTTTGGAGGGAAGAATTGGGAAACAGGGAATGGCAGGGAGCTGACTATTTTGCAGAGAGCACCTAACCACTCACATGTATGCCTCAGCCTCCAGGTAAGAAACAAGAACTGTATTTTTTTTTATCAGATACGGTCACTGTTTTATTAATGTAAGTGCACTCAGATATGTTACCGTTCTGTTATTGTAAGTGCACTCTGTTGCTTACTCTTATTGGATATGCTGATGGCCCATGTTGTTAACGGTTATTGTAAGTGCAATGTGCATTCAATTCCACTCTTGTAACGGTTAAGAGATACACTGTCGGCCCACTTTAAGTGCAAATACTTATTTTAAGGTGCTGCTTATGCCTACTCTAGTTATCAGTTATGCTGCCAGGCCAGCCTGTTTTGTTAACGGACAGGTTATTGTAAGTGTATTCAATTGCGCTCCTGCTTTTTAAGAGATATTCTGCCATTGTTAAGTGCATTCACTCAGTCTTGCTTATTAAGGGATACACTGCTGGCCCATTTTGATAATCATTACTTACTAGTGATATTTTGAGGTGATACGCTGCCAGCCTGTTGTCTTATCGGCTTACTTTTGCTGACATCCATGGACTTATTTAGTAGTTGTACTAGCTGTATTTAAGGTGAAACTCTGCCAGCCAGCCTGTTGTCTTATCAGCAGCATATTTTTGTACTTTGCAGACATCTGTGGACTTATATTTAGCAGTTGTTCTAGTTTAAGGTGATACACTGCTGTGACATGTGTCGGTGCATTCATTTTGTTAACGGACCGGTAAGGTTATTGTAAGTGCACTCCTGCTTATTAAGAGATACGTTACTGCAAGTGCATTCAGTTTCATTTTAACAGACACTGCTATTGTAGTTTTCCTGCTTAGCAGTTGCACTAGCTGCATTTAAGGTGATACTCTGCCAGCCTGTTGTCTTATCAGCATACTTTACAGACATCTGTGGACTTATATTTAGCAGTTGTTCTAGTTTAAGGTGATACACTGCAGTGTGGCTGTGCATTCATTTTGTTAATGGACTGGTTATTGTATTGTAAGTGCACTCCTGCTTATTAAGAGATACATTATTGTAAGTGCATTCAATTCGGGTATGGTAAGTGCACTCCTGCTTATTAAGTGATAAGTTAGTGCACTCCTGCTTATTAAGCGATACGTTATTGTAAGTGCATTCAATTCCATTTTAACGGACGCTGCTATTTGTAAGTGCATTCAATTGCATTTTCCTGCTTTGTGTGTGTGTGTGTGTGTGTGTGTGTGTGTGTGTGTGTGTGTGCGCGTGTGTAATGCCCCAGCTGAATATACCTGGTGGCTAGACAAACTCAAACCCTGTACCTTGGATACAGGTAGCAAGAGCCTGAATTCCCTACCCACCACCACTTGTGAAAGCTATGCAGATTTTGCCTCATATTTCTTTCTGTTCCTCATAAAAATCTGAGGTTTTCTGGATTTTTGTGGAAAATCAATGAGGATTGAATTCACTAAATAATGACAGACATTTGAATTTCAGACTTCATATTCTTCAGAAAATACATGGTAACACAAAACCTTTTATTCTAGCAATTTTCTAAGTTTATAAGATCAATATTTGAAATTTATCCCTACTTTTAGGTTTGTATTCCCCCATTTATTGGGTTTGTCCAGGTTTTTTGTGCTAACAGGTTGACAGCTATGGTGAGAACTGAATTCACTAAATGATAGCCATTTAAGTTTCAGTCTTCCTATGTTCCAGGTAACACAACATTTTATTCTAGCAACTTTCCTAGATTATACAAGCTATATTTAAAATGTGTCCATGGTTTTTGGGCTTTTGTTCCCCCTCGATAAACTTTGGCTTTTTCCAGATTTCTTGTGCTGCAAAGTTGAGATGGATTTTACAAGGAGCTAAGAGCTTCAGGGGAAGAGAAGTTTAGTGCTGCATATGCCAAATCTGCTTGCATTGTTAAAAGCACAACAGGTAAAATACTTGCTTCTGATGCAGAAGGCTGTGGGTTCTATTCCCACAGTATGTAGATGTATTGCTGATACTGTACTGTGTTGTACTTTTAAAGAGGGTGGATGCTGTAGTCCTCAATGTCCTCTTTGTCGGCGATAACTACTAACTATGAACCTGTTATCAGTTTGTCATCCATTCCCTATTTCAATATTACTAGCGTATCATATATATATATATATATATATATTTTTTTTTTTTTTATGTAATATAGGAAATTTATTCCTCAAGGGCAACAGGCACTTTATTTGTAGATTAAACAATGAAATATAAAGTTGTTTGCTAGCAGCAACCTCTTCATTAGTTACAGATCTCTTTAATGTGGAATTTATTTAGATTACTTTTACTTCTGCAGAGATTGTGCATATTTACTGATACTACTGGTGGATTGTAGAAGTTTGAGTAGACTTTTATGAGGGGAATGTTCTGAATTGGGCAGTTTTGCCAGTATTGGTTCATGCATTGATTTCATTGCTTACTAGAAAAATGTTCAAAACAATACATTTAAAACATGCCCTAACAACTGTACTGCATTGTACTAGGAATATAATTTAATACAATCAGGAAGGTGTATTTGGGGCCATAGTCTGGTTGTCTGTTCTTCAGTTTGCAGTTAAGTCGATATCCCACAATTCCATTGGAGTGGGTGGCGTTACATAATTATGTATGCAGATCTTATGTTGATCAGCGTACAGATTTGTACCTATTTTTCATGGGCCTCTGTCCAGATTTTTGATGTTTCCATGTTGAAAGGTATGGTGTTGACTGAGGTTTATTTTTGGGGATGATCTCTTGGCTAGGCTTGTAAGGGCCCCAGGGCCATTAGCCTAGTAACCTCCAATGATCCTATGAACAACTTAAGCTGCTGTTCATTGTGTTAAGTATCAAAATAATCAGCTCGTCCTTAATCCCAAAAAAAAAAAAAAAAACTCTTACTCTTTCTCCCCAAAACTGTTACTCATATCAAATCTACTTTTCAAATAAAATCAGTAAATCACACTCTCATAGTTGCTGACTCTAGTACTAAACTCCTTGGTGTAACCATTGAGGATCAGCTAAATTCGACCTCCATATAAACTGTATCAGGAAAACCCATCAAAAACTAGGACTTATCTACAGAAATAAAAAATTCCTAACCCCTGAATCTAGTACCACAATCACATATGTTTATATTTTGCCATGCCTAACATACTGCTCCCAAATATTCACAAATCGTAACTCCACCTTACTTAGCAAACTCGAATCAACCTATCACAAAATAGCCAGATTGCTGCACAACAAACCTACAAATCTCACCACTGTATCTCTCTCAAACATCTAAACTGGCTTGAACTACCACACCTCCTACTCCTCTCAGCTCCAAATTATACACTCCATTATTTATTCACCATCCTACTGTCCAGCACTAGGCACCATAACCTCCCACTATTTATTTATTTTACATCTATTTACCGGGATAGTCCGACTGGATACATGTCCATTTTCAGTGGAGGCCCGGGGAGAAAAGCTCCACATAGTCAAACATACAAAAGTTTACACAAGAAGTTAGAAAACAATTAGAATATATAAAAAAGTGGTAATATACCTTATGTACATTGGTTTAGAAGTGTTCCCTAGTAGGGACTCACAGTTCTCATGGACAGACACAATTACAAGTAAGATTGTACCTAATAGTTAGTCCCTAGTAGGGATTCACACTTTTCATGGACAGACACAATTACAAGTAAGATTGGATACATAGCATGGTGATATCATTAGATGTTATGATTATTACTGATTATGCTATGATAATTACTGATTATGCTATTTTATAACTTAATCCGGGTTGGTACATGGGCATAGCAAGTTCAATTTGAGATACTGTTTGAGGTTTGTTTTGAAGAGACTTTTGGAGTATTGTAGGGTTATATAGTCTGGCAAGGCATTCCAGGTTTTTCCAACAAAGTTGGTGAACAGGGATTCGACAGCTGAGTTATTAGCTTTTTGGGTTTGGACCAGTAATTTGTCGCCTGACCGTAGGTATCTCAGGGTGCTATATGGCTTAATAATATTTATAAGAGAGGAGGTATCTTTAGGGTGGTACAGAACTTTGTGGGCTATTAGGAGTTGATTGAATTGAATTAAGATGGGCAGTTCTAGCCATTCTAGTTGTTTCAGGTTCTGGCAGTGATTGGTTCTATAGGTGGAGCCAGTGGCGAATCTGGCAATATGGTTGTAGGTAAGGGACAGCTTACTTAGTTCGGTTTTATTGAGGTTTGAGAGTACAGGTGAGACATATAAAAGAGTAGAGAGTAGGTGTGATCAGGCGATTTCAGTCCTAGCCAGTGGGGTTAAGAGTGTCTTGTTTCTGTACAGTGATCCAAGCTTCTTATTGATGGTCTGTATGGTTTTGTTGACTATAGGTCAAATTTGAGATTATTGTCTATGACAGCCCCTAGAAGTTTAGTGTGTTAATCTGGGGAAATAGTGGTGCCATTGCTAGACATGACAGAGAATGAAAGTGTGGCAGATCTACTAGTGGGGGTGAAGAGTAGAAGTTTAGTTTTATTGGGGTTCAGTAGTAGGCGTTGGTTGGCGAGCCAGTTCTCAATAGTGTTAAATGTATTTGTAGTTCGGATGGGGAGGTGGCTGGACAGATGAGAGTGGAATCATCTGCATATTAAATACAGGTAGCTTTAGGGATAGCAGTGTGAAGATTACTGATAAAAATAGAGATGAGCAGTGGGCTTAGTATGGAGCCTTGAGGGACACCAAGTGTGACAGGCAGCTGACTGGAGAGTTTGCCCTGCCATAGTACCGCCTGTTGTCTACCAGTTAGGTAGGACTGGAACCACTGGATAGTTTGTGTGTTGAGGGAAATGGATTTTAGAGAAAGAATGAGAAGTTCATAGTTGATCATGTCAAAGGCTTTTGATAGGTCAAGGAAGAGGGCGGAGGTTAGCCTATTGTCATTTCTGTTTTGGTTTATGGCAGTAGTAAAGGAAAGGAGGGCTGAGGTGGTGCTGTGGTATGGCCTGAAACCATGCTGTGAGTTGGATAGTAAGTTATTCTGTGTAAGGTATTGCATTAGTTGCTTGTGTACACATTTCTGCATTATTTTGGCTAGTGGGGAAAGAATGGCAATGGGTCTATAGCTGGACATGTCTAGTGAGCTGTCACCTTTATGGAGTGGGATGACGTGGGATATTTTCCAGAGGGAGGGGATAGCATTTTCAGATAAGGTTCTCTTGATAAGGATAGATATGGGATATGCAACAGCATCTGCAGCTATTTGTAGGTAGTCTGCAGGGAGGAGGTCAGCAGCGAGGGTGGTAGGTTTTAGTTTTTTTAGAAGAATTTTGATAAAACTAGTGGATATTGGTTGGAGGTTAAATTCCTATCCAGACTACTCAGGAGCTCCACCCAAGACCTTTAACAAATTTACAAGGTCAAGTCCAAATTAGGAGCCATTACATACAGCTACAATCTTTCTATTACCTGGAACAAACTCCCACAATAAGTTAGATCACTTTCACATCCTAAAGTATTCAAAATAGCCACTAAAGAGTACTTAAAAAGTGACTGGATTTGTACCTGTTCTCAGCCTCCTTAAATATTCCTTCACTAAATAACAAACCTAACTTCCTCTGTCTTACCATCATTTCTTATCCTCTACACCAAAACATTTACAACTTAAACTAGTCTACTTCATCATTTTTACCTAACACTATCTCCTTTCCTTCTGCTGCAGTATTCGTCATAACATTTTTATAGATAATTATAACTGCATGTATATGATAACTGGTCTACAAGTTTTAATATGAATGATTATAATGTTAACTGTGTCTGTAACGGTTATATTTTTTGTAACTATGTTTTGATGTTTTGCTCCCTGGGCCTCTGCTGAAAAAGGGCTTTTGCTCAGTCAGACAATCCTGGATAACAAATGTAAAATAAAATAAATAAATAAAATAAATAAATATAAAGTATAATAGATACATATATAATTGTCAGCTGTAAACATGAAAGGAGTGAATGCTACAGTGGCATGTAAGTGGCAACAATAAAAAGCAAATATACAAACTCTGGAAATACAGAAAATGCAGCATACTGAAAAAAGAAAATGCTTTCTGTTCCAAAAAGCAGAAAGGGGATCAGCTCAGCTACTTACAAGCCTAAAAGAAAACACCATGAGCAAATGCTGTTTTAGGGTTCTATAGGAGCAGACATTATTTTATCTTCTCCACATGGCAGAACAGATTATTTAAGACAGGTAAGACCACATGCAGAACAGATTATCTGAGCCAGGTAAGAGAAAAAAAAAGTGGTTTAAGCTTCTCTTATAACAATGCATAGTCTTGCAGTATGTAGGGCCACAGTACCAATTTTCAGACAACTGTACTTCTTAACAGTAATCCTGTGTGTTCTATTAAAACTTACCATATATAATTCTCAAACGTTGAATTGGAAAAGTCATTTTGTAATGAAAGTACATATTTTTGACTCCGTAGTGTATGCAGACATAAATAATACCCATTTGATAATTAAGTAGAGCCACTGGACACACAGTCCATTTCTAGAGGTGACCTGGGAGCAATGTGTGGATAAATGACTTGCTTGAAGTCACATAGCAGACAAATGGGGGAATCAAACCCTGTTCCCCAGGAACTACAACTCACTCTTAACACTAATACAATGTAGCTCTCATACCTCAGGACCAACAGATTTAATTATCAAGAAGCAGAAGTCAAATGTTGAAATAAACACAAAATCTTGAAATGTTACTGAATAAATGTTTTATTTTGTTAACACGTAAATTATATTTTAACAAGTTAGATCATATATTTTTATGCTTTTCTTTGTTGAATGGTGTAATCTGAGTAGGCTAATATCCTCTTTTTAGGAGTGACTTGTAGTGAATTTATACTACTAAGTGAAATTTGGCCATGGCATTGAGGAACTTCCTCTACATCTTTTACATCCACTTGAGCTACCACTGACTCAAGCGGATGGGACCTTGGTTTAATGAGTTATCCAAAGGATGACACAATCAGGAGTGCATCCTCCCCCCCATGCTGTAGTGTAGTGCCAGCAGTCCAATTACCTCAAATGGGAATAAAACACACAGCCTTCTGGTCTTCCATCACCAAAGGTAAGTGTACTCTAAAATCTATCTATATTTCTATCTATATAGATAGAGAGATAAATAAGTAAGTAAGTAAGTAAATAAATAAATATGTGACTCACTCTCTATGAGTGGCCAACATGCACTTACTATTTTATGCAAACACTTATTTTATATTGCTAGTCTCAGATCAAATGTTGACATTTAAATTGATCTTTGTAAGACTAATGTTAATCTCCTGATAGCAATAAAAAAGAAGACAGCATCACAGACACTTTTATGTGTTGCTTTAATTTGTTATACCAACAACATTTACATCAGAGTTTTACTCTTTACAGATCCCACAAGAGAAGGTGAACTCATAATACAATTTGTATACACTATCTTTCAGCTTCCCAGTACACAGCTGTATTGAAAAGATAATATAATTTTATTTGCAAAATGATATTTAGCTGAGGTATAGAGATTTCTACACTTTATATTGCTCTTATACAAGATAAAGAGCTATTACCAAGTTATTCAACATCAGCAAAGGTGAAGGGCATTACAGAGAAATAAAGGAGAAACAGCATATACTCAGAGTGAGATTTATTAATGCTGGAGACAGATATGGCCTTGTCTAGTCTGTATATATAAATAATAGACTAAGGACAGGACTGAATAGCTGTGTACAATATAATCAGATTCAGCAATTATTCCTGGGACAGGAGTACTGGGAAAATAATGGAGAAGGTAGTATTGGATAAGTTATTGCCAGAACTGGATAGGTTGGGACTTGAAACCATATATCAGCATGCATATGTTGAAAACAGACCTATTACCACCTCTAACATGATGTTATATAACAATATAATGACAGCTATGAATGAAAAATTGTGCTGTGATGTAATTTATATAGATTTAACTTCAGCATGTGACAGGGTCATACACAAAACACTGATCAACAAATTAGTACAACTAGGTATTGATTTACTCTTAATAAGAAGGATAGCTGCATGGGTTACACATAGGACATGGCAAGTATCATGATGCAACTGGACAGGCAAAATCCTCAGTTGCAGTCAGGATGTCCCACAGGGCTCTGTCCTAGGCCCTTACTTGTTTAGATTGTATCTTTCAGACCTAACCTTTTCATCTGAGGTGTTCTACAGTCTATACACAGAAAACTTGAAATTGGGTAAACTGATTACATGTGTTACAGATAAGGCATGTCTGCAAAATAACTTGACTAAATTAACCATTTGGGCACAGGAGAATAATATGCTGATAAATACATCAAAAACTAAGCATATGACATTTGGTAGGCATAAATTGAAAGGTGAATATTTAATACACCACACAGTGAATTCAAACTGTAGACCCATTTATGGACAGGGGTATATGGGTAGATTCAGCTATGAGTTTTAATAATCATGTCAACCAATTGGTTAATGATAGTTATAGAACTATAGGTTGTATAAAAAGATATATAAAGTCTAGAAAATCAAAAATAATGAAGTCATTGTTTGTTAGTTACATTAGACCCAAACTTGAGTATGGAATCACAATATGGAAACCCTATAAGAAAACAAGCATGCGTACACTGGAAAGAGTACAACAGAAATATACCAAGGGCATCCATGGATGTGAAAATGTAAGCTATTATGAAAGACTGAAATATCTGAACTTGCACAGTGTCTCTTACAGATATCTAAGAGGAGGTCTTATTCAGGTATATAAGGCATTTAGGGACAACTATCTCTGGGAATGTTTGGGGTTAACAAAAAGTACTAGAGAATCATCAGACAGCCTATGTAGAACATTCTATAGGAATGAGAAGTGTACTAATTGGTTCTCTGACAGAGTGGCTGATGCATGGAAGAGTCTACCAAATTACATTAAAGCAGGTACTAATTTAAATATTTTTAATAGCAGCCTAGATACTTATTATGGGAACAAGTGTTTTGGTATATTGGCAAGCTAGAAGGGCATTAATGCCCATACTTGAAATATTTGTATGTATTTGTAAGTATGTATGTACTAATTTGTCCAGCATTCCAGTGAGTTTTTCCTTCAAGAACACTATGAGCTCCTGGAATGTCAATCATCATTCACATTTGTAGTAGCAAAGAATATTTGCATGCTGATTGTTAAATATCATATGTACTGTGTAATTCTGTACATAGCTTGCAGACATCTGTAAACTTAATCAGTCAGAGCCCTTTGGTACTGGCTTTTACTTAGAGGAGTAGGTGACAAACAGGAGAGGCCCTATCACTGATCTCTGGGTAACTCCACTTGTGTCCTTTTTATGGAGGTACTATCCCCTGCTTTGATCTCCCGCATTCCATATGTGAGCTGGTGTGTGATGTAAGGGTTTATTCCTTGTTTATTTAGCTTTTCTACTGTGCCTGAGTGGGCAATTGTGTCAAATGTTTTGGCCAGGTCAAGGTAGGTGATGTGTACTGTTTTATCTTCATCCATTGCTTAGTTTTTTTTAAATAAGTCCTTCAGGTTGAGTAAGCATGATGTGTCTTTGATGACCCCAAACTGACATGGGTTCAATGTTCGGAGTTTCTCTGTATCCTTACTGATTCATTCTATGATAAGTCTTTCCATGGCATTGCATATCAATCTGGTCAGACTTACGGGCCTATAATTCTCTGGATCTGTGGGAGGTTCTCCCTTGTACAGGGGGATGACTGCTTCTGTTCTCCATTCACCTGATACAAAACCTGCATGGAAGAAGAGGGTGAACTGTGTTCTTACGGGTGTGGGTAAATCATGCTTCACGCCCTTCAGGAAGCATCTACAGATATTGTCAGGACCTACTGATATAGTGTTTTTTGCTTTTGCTAGCATGTTTAGGACTTGTTCTTTTGTGATAGCTGGGGGCACATTGGTTTCAGGTATTTCTTGTGAGATAGATACAGAGAGGGGATAAAGTCTGAGCTGAATTTATCGACAAGTAAGACACCTGTATCTTCAGTCTTGGTGAAGGTAACACTTCACATTCAGCAAAGTGCATTGTTGTATTGTGCTTCTAAGATTACAAACATAATGTAAAAAGAGATTGTGATTGTCTTTAGCGTAGGTGGTAATTTTCACCTCAGACTTGGCTTTGGTGGATTTACTTAAGGACCTCAAGTTTTTAGTTTAATGATGACAGCTCCATCATTGTGTGTATTCTTCTTCTTACTTTTGGCCATGCATCTTTTCTATTTATTCTTTAGCTTGATGATGTTATAGTTTGCCTTGCACCTGTTTCTGAAGGGAGCAACTGCATTTATGCAACTGTTTACATGCTGGTATACTTTGGTGGAATATAATTCCTTATATGCAGCATAATTTTCTAAATTTAATGAGGATTTGAAACTTGCCAATGTATCACTTAGGAGTAGATAGCATGTCTTACAAAAGTTTCTAAAAAAACATGGGCAGAGTTTCAATTTTACTCCAAAGGAGAGAGCGTTATCATCATATCTAACAACAGACAATGATAAGGCATGCTACTCCCATATTAGTAAGGACAAAGTCTAATGTGCTGCTTCCCCTAGTGGGTACTCCAACTAATTGTTCCAGGGTGCTTGTTAACAAAATCTAAGATTCTCTGTGCTTGTGCACTGGTGGTGGCATAGGTTTTCTAGTCTATACATATTGGACCCAGTAATAACAAATATGGGAGAAAGCTGAACCCCACCCACTGTCATGTCCACTCTTGTAAGGTCAGACAACAAAATGTTCTTACTTGAAATAAAAATAAATTCTGCAACCCGAGTAAACTCTGTATCAGTTAGGAGCTATTCCAAGGCAAACTACATTTTATTAAGCAACAAAATCTCAAAATTCCAAGCCCCTCCAAACTGAGATAACACAACAGCCCATTCAGAACTGTTCACCGAATGTCTGTAGAAGCTTGTCAATAACAGCACCCAAAAAGATAAAAGTCTCTCATCATACTAAATAGACAAGTAAGAGGCCTAATTAAGTCCAAGAAAGTCAATTTTGGAGTAAAGCTAGCTTCCAGGCTAAGGACAACCATAAGACCTTCTTTAGTTATGTCAGAAACCTCAAATGCAGCACACAGTAGTGTGCTGAACTGGTTACATATGGAGCCACTTTCATGGAGTCAGAAGATATAGCAAATCTACTAGCTAACAAATTTGTCTCCAACTTTACACTCCACTCACCTTCAGCCACCTGCCAGGAAATACCATCTAACGTAACCCCTCCAACCATCAATAGGGAGCAGGTACTAAATGCACTTTCTAAGGTTAAGAACACAGCTTTGATGGGCCCCCAAAATACCCCAGGATGCCTCCTAAATAGTCTAAAATATGACCTATAAGGGCTACTGGAGTCACTTGTTCAACTATAGTCTCCAAACAGGCTTTGTGACATGCGGATGGAGGACTCCAGTGATCACCCCTCTGCACAAGGGTGGAGCATCAACAGATCCTAAGAACTACAGATCCATTAATCTGACTAGTCTCTTATGCAACGCTGTGGAAAGAATTATCATAGAAATAATTAATAATAATATAGGAAACCATCATTCATGTAAGACACTGAACCTTGCCCAGTTTGATTTCATCAAAGGCAGGTCATGCTTACTAAATCTGGTGGAATTCTTTGAGAAGGCCATTAAGTCAATGGATGAGAAAAAAAGATGCATACTGCCTATCGTGACCTGGCTAAGGAATTTTATACAATACCCTAATTTGGCATTGTAAAGAAACTCACAGAATTAGGCATAAACCCCAGTGTAACAAGCTGGATAGACAGCTGGCCCACAGACAGGACTCAGGAAGTTAGGATCAGTGGCAGAGTCCCTTAGGGTTCTGAACTGGGACTGCTTCTTTTTAGCACCTACTTCCCACAAGTCAAGGCCAATGTTAAGGACCTTTGTGTGATCAGGTCTGTAAATTGCAAATTAGGAGCAGTAACTGAATCCCCCAAGACACTAACATCTTAAAGAAAGGTAAACTAAACAAACAGAAAACACAGCACTCAGACCGGCTCATGAAGTCTGTTAAAATGATAAAAAAATGAACCATAATATTAAAATAAACTCAAACTTTAATAGATAAATGAATTGAAAGGTAAGCGTTTTTGTTTTGTTTAATGCAAAACTTCCTTAGACAACAGCTGTACAGTGATATTATCATTTAAATCCCCCCATGGTCAAATGACTGATTACAGACCAATGAAATATTCTCAGTAGTACATACCCATAAAAACCGCACTAAAACATTAAAAAAAAACTACAGCTAATTAAATATAAAATCAATGTTTGATTCCATAATGTCCAACTAGTAAATATTTCAACACAATTAAAATTACAATAAGCAAATCAATTATCTGTTAAGAGCTCTAGCTTTCAAAATGGGAACGATGCTGACCTGCTCATTACGTCCAGGCCAGTTGGAAGCATTCCAGTAGAGATAGAGCTACCAGAATATTTCCCTGGACTCTAAATGTACCTTTCAAGCACCATCTCTAGGATCATACCTAATCTGCACCAAAATGAAAAATGTAAAAGTCTGCCCAGAAATTTCCTGAATATGATTATAAAGTGCATTGGTACTACTCTTTCTACGAATATCGTAAAGATGATCATACACCCTTTCCTGGTGCTTCCTTTTAGTCTTACTAATATAAAATCCCTCATATTGTTGACAAAGTGCCATGTATATGATGGCATGGCTGTCACAATCCTCTTTAATTGACATTGAAAGGGTATCTTTACAATATTCATATGAAAAAAGTACTAATGCACTTTATAAGCATAGCTAGGAATTTTTGGGCACACTTTTAAATTTTTTCATTTTGGAGCAGGTTAGGTATGATTCTAGAGGTGGGGATTTGATGATACATTTAGAGACCAGGGAAATATTCTGGCAGCTCTACTGTCCCCATCTTGAAAACTAGAGCTCTTAAAAGATAATCGATTTGCTTATTGTATTTTAATTGTGTTGAAATATTTACTGGTTGGAGATTATGGAATCAAACACTGATTTTATATTTAATTATTTCAGCTCATTTTTAGGGGGTGTGTATTTTTGTGAATACTTCATTGGTCTGTAATTAGTCATGTGAACATGAGGGATTTAAATGATGATTTCATGATTTCACTGTATAGTTATTGTCTGAGGAAGTTTTACATTAAACAAAATGAAAGCATTTACCTTTTAATTTATCTATTAAAGTTTAAGTTTATGCTAGTAGTATGGTTAATTTTTTTATCATTTTAATGGACTTCTTGTGCCGGTCCAAGTGCTGTGTTTCCTGTTGGTCTTGTTTACCTCATCTTTTTGGTTTTCCTGGTGTTTTATCTTAAAGGAAGGTCCAAACAAATGACTGGTGCTGAAGCCATGACTTAAAAATCAGTGCCAAGAAATGCATAGTAGTACCTTTTGGGATATCAGAGCCGTTCTGTGTCAAACTACTTCTTTAATAAAATACCCTTACGAATAGATGAAGTAGTCAGGGATTTTGGGGTAGCACATGTAGATAATATCCTGGCCTTCAACCAACAAGTGTCTAAGGTAATAAGAAAGTCATTCTTTATCACTCAACTTATAAGTAAGGACATAGCATCTAGGTCCAGAAAGGTCATTGCACCACAATATTCAGGCTTCATAAAACCCATCCAGTATAGCACCCTTTTGATATATACCTGACCAGGAACATGAAACAACTGAAACATCCACAGAGTTTCCTCACAAACAGAATACAGGGCATAAAAACAATGCCCTAAACAGATTTCCTCAAAATCTTGCCTCTGTACTCCTGTTTCCTACAGTCTGCTGCTGCTGATATATGCCTGGCATACAAGGCATCCTTGGATCCCACTCTGATGGACCTTTTGCATATCCACAGAACAAACAACATCAGAACTATGTGATCTAAGGACCTAAATTTTGCTTATGACATAAACAGGACATGTTGGGGAGACAGGTATATTTCTCTGACAATTCTCATTCTCTGGAATAGACTTGACACCCATGTGAAGCAAAGTCCTTCCATAACTGTATTCAAGTATAACCTGGACCAGTGAATGAAAAATCAAAAATTCACCCCAGGTCTGGCACCTATGTCTCTGATGAACAGAGACAGCCATTAAATCATGTCCTAGCTAACATATACCCTTTAGAATAACCTCTAAAACACAATATCTAGTGGCATACATTTGGATTGCATGGCTAGGCTTACAAAGGCCCTAGTAGTTATAAGCCTAGTAAACACATATAAACCTATAGTCATGTAGTTAAATCACATACAAAAAGCTACTGGCTTTAGTACTGAGTGATTTCAGTTTTTGTAGATAGGTGCTGTGACTTTCTTTTATCATAAGGGGAGTTCTATAGCTAGTTAATGTATAATAAGAGGCATATCAGATGGAGATTTGGACTTGAAGAAGAAGAATCTGTAGTCTATCATGCTGCTTAGCCATCCTTAATGTGAGTCCCTTTAAGTGGGTGTCTAAAAGTGCGAAAGGTGTTATAGATGTGCACAGCTGGAGCACTCTTCGCTGATTAAACCATGTCTCAGTCACTATACAGACATCTATGCCCTTCAGCGTGAGAAGGCCTTGTAGGGAGCTGAGTTTCTTGTTTAGGCTCCGAGCATTGATTAGTAACACCTTCATATTCTCCTTTGCTTTTTCATTACATTGGTAGGTTTATCTGGTTGGCATTGCCCAAAAAAGACACTATGAGGGTGGAACATGTAGTTTCCAATACTGAATAACCTAGAGGGGACAGGAACAGGCAATCCCTGGTGAAGCAGTGTGGTCTGTCAAACATATATCTCCAGGCAGACAGCTACTGGACCCACTTTAAATGACACCAAAAAAACTAAGCAAATTATTAAAGTCAATTATTTTTGCTCATATTGTGGCTCATCTTTGGGTGAAATAAAATGCTATGCAGTGCTAGGCTCATACCTGCCTGGGACACATAGTCCAATAGCTGCATCATGTCTCTCTTCAAATAGTGCAATGAGATACATCTCAGGTCACTGACACCCACATGTGCTATGACAGAGTCATACTTACAGCTGTTGTTCAAGGACCTGAGTGCACATGTGATCTGGTGGCTCCTGGTACCAGACAAGCAACTAACTATCACTCTTTTCTTGGTCATTTTGCTAAGAGGTACATCTGCATGTCCTGTAATGGAGTCACCTGTAACTAGAATGTTTGGTTGAGTTGATGCCTGCTTTATGGACTCAGCATCCATTACTCTCGGACTTCTTGTGCTATGTGTGATCTTAGGTTTTGCCGGCCAGGAGTGTTGCCTTTGAGGTTTATGTAAGTTAATCTTTAGAACCTCAGCTTATAAAATGTTATGTGTAGTACGATTGTTGCAATGAGATATGGTGTGTGTCATATTGCTAATGACCCTGAAGTCTAGATTGCCTGTGTATGAGATGTTTGCCTCCAATCACAATATATATGTACATGTCTCATACACTGTGTTGTGCTGTTTGAGTAAAAGGTGATAATCAGATGGCATGAAAAAGTCCTACATTGTCTCAAGATGACCATTTTGTTTTGGCTGGGTACAGATGTTTTGGGGAAATGCTGGTCCATGGTTTCAACAGGAATTACTGAAGGGAGCTGGGATTATTATACCTGCTTAGAGTTAGGTTTGTTTGGGGATGCAGTGGTTACTTTAGGTAAATGTACTACCGAGGCATATGGGGATGCTGAGTTACTTGGCTGGGGTGTAAGGATATCCTGTTCCGATTTTGCTGCAGCTTGAGGTATGATTAAAGCCTCCAACCTACATTACTAAAGTTGTGTAGATTTTACATGCTGCATATATGGAAAGAAGCTCTTTTACAACCAACTGTATAGTGACTCCAACTGGGGTGGTGCACTGAGCATAGCTTTAACAGCTTTTTTTTCTTCCTTTTTTGAAGAAGAACACTGTTTGGAATGCCTGAAGGATGCCAAGATCAGTGCAGTTCATTTTTCTCAGGGCTTTTCATGCTTCTAAAAGGTTTGACCAAAAGACCTGGGTGAGTGCAGGTCAACACAGGCTGTAGGAGAGGAGCTTGAGAAGAATTCAATCGAAAAAGCAAATAAATCCAGCCAATGGAGCTCTGAGACTCAGGACATGTATCAAATGACAGTTCTCTCACCACAATGAATCCATGCTACAGATCTAAGGTCCCAGGTAAAAGCTATAAATTTAAGAGTTTACTTTTTTACAGTGCAGGCAAGGAAAGAGTGTAATTACGGTAACAAACTAGGGGGTAGAGCAATACCTAATATAACATGGGGGGTGCTGTATGCTATAACAGTCTAACAATCAAAGAACAGTGACAACAGCAGCAGTCGTAACACTTTATACATACAATTAATTAACTGAATGACTAATCTTTACAACAGAACTGCAATATAAACAGTTGAATGAACACTCCTCCTGCAGCAAAATCACAATGCTGTGACTATTGTCATTTCAACTAAAAGAATATGTCAACAGACCAGGCAGAAATTACAAGTGAATGTAATTATGACAAAAAAAAAGCAGTGAAAGATGTGTCGATACATGCATCAGACACATATCCTGAAGTATATTACAATACTGCCAACTGTTTTGAATAAAGCTGCATTACTTAGGCATCCGATCAGGCAGAAATTACAACCAATAGCTTTTTAGCAAAAAAAAAAAAAAAAAAACAAGCAAAATGATTAACATTTCAAATAAGCAGTATTAAAACAAAGGTGACTTGAAGTGCAACTGAATTTAACAAGAACAATTGAAACATTCACTTTTTTTTTTCCTTTTAGATGAAAAACGCTGTTGGAAATGTCTGGAGGATGTAAAAATCACTGGGGCTCATTTCTGCCAGTTCAAGGCTTCCATACTTCTCAGAGTTTTAAATGAAAGAAATAAATGTCACAATATCTTCCCTAAAGATACATAAATGCCTACCATTCAGTGAAAGGTTGCTAGGGCACTAATGAGACACATGTAAATGCCTTTGTTGTTATGCCATTTGGTGGTCTCATGGTTACGATTCAGTTCTCTCCCCAGTGAGATATGGGTTTGCTTCTCCATCAGAATAGCTTCAATGCATTTTTAAATCTAGAAACATTGGAAACATTCAAAAAATCTTAGCATATGCAGAATGAATCTAAGTGCTTCTGCTCTTGTGACACTGGCTAATATATTCAGCATAAGTGTAGGGACTATCTTTGTACTATAAATGTTCTTGTATGTGTTACATATAGAAATACTGTATTGAATGGAACTACACTGCTGCAATTGTATTTTTCTAACAATTTGTTATACTCTATTTTATGTACTTTTGCACCTGGGTTATGACTGAAAAAGGTTAACAGCCCAGCTCACCTACTTGGTTATCACATTTAACAACATTAAGCAATATGTCAAAATATGAAGTCTCCTGTAGGCCAATTGTAGATATGAAAAAACTGAATCACTTTACATAATCAAATTACTGAAATCTCGAATGTCATATGGTCGAGACCATATGATCGACATTTCAGTATATCGAATATGTAAAGTTTTAAAAAATAACACTTTACTTACCTTAAAACGTTACGTGCACACAGAGGCAAGGCTTCTTGTACACTCTGTGTGTACGTAATGTTGTTATCTTTTTTGTGGTGTTGACAGGAAGTGGGAAATCTCCCGTTTTGCGCTTCCTCATACAGCGCAATATGGGAGATTTCCCTTTTCCCCACTGTAGCGCGATCTCAGAGTTGGTATATTTAAGTAGGGGGGTGTGGGGGGCACAGCCTCCCACATGGGAGGTGCAGGGGGGCGAAGCCCCCCTGCAAAAGCAATGTTTTACTTTTTTTTTTTGTGCTTCATTTTAGAAGTTCGAGTTTCCAAAACTCGATCATTTGGTCTCGACCATATGAGGTTCGAGATTTTGGGAATTCGAGCTTCTAAAGTGAATCCGAAAAAACATACCCACATAAACTATTCCATCACTAACACTACTCTAATATGATGCCATAAAATTTCATTATAGCCTGTGTGATACATGTAAACATTATGAATTCTGTGTAAATATATTTACAAAATAACCTGATTACATTTGCAAGATGTCTTTCAAGTGCTAAGATCTCTTGTAATGGCATTCTTAATGTATTTGCAGCATCAATACAGCTTTCAGCTATAAGACTTTTTTCAATTGTGTCCTTAAAGTATGTGCAAGTATGATGCCTAATGCATGTCTTGTTTGTATTTTATTCTTAAGACATATGTACCAACAAAGCTGAATGTTCATATAACAAAGATACCTATCATGCTAATTTATTGATGTAATTTGTTACTAGCAACTGGTTCAAATGATGCCTGGAAGGGGTCCATGGATGTGTCTTCCTACCTGATTACCAAGAAAGAAAGAAAAAAGAAAGAAAGATAGAAAGATCCACAAACCAGCCCTCCTAAGCACTTAATAAGGCTAGAATAAATAAAATGTACTCAGCATAAATAAATTAACAATGATACCTGTCATTCTAATTTATTAATGTAAATTGTTACTAGCAGTGGGTTCAGATCATGGCTGGAAAGGGTCCATGGATGTGTCTTCCTACGTAGTTAACAAGAAAGAAAGAAGGAAGGATTGAAAGAAAGATCCATGAACCAGTTCTCCTAAGCAGTTAATAAGGTTAGAATAAATATCCAAATTAGGGTAAATCCGCAGTGGTGCAGCGGTAGCGTTGTTGCCTCACAGCAAGAGGTTCTCCTGTTCGATTCTCAGCTAGTGTGCAGGGAGTGCCTTCTATGTGGAATCTGCATGCCTTCTCCACAGGTCGATTGGACTTGCAAAAGACATGTATGAATGGGTGTGCCCTTGTTGAAGGTTGGGTGTCGAGCTGGCAACTTGGCACCGTGAAAATCTACTGCCAATCATTAGCGGACTGGAGTTCCGCTGTGGAACCCCTAACCGGGAATAGCCAAAAGACAACAACAACCAACAGATGTGCATGCCGTGTGTGCATGTGTGCTCACATGTAAGCATGCTGCAATGCAGTGATATCCTATCCAACATTAGCTTTTCTCTCTCTTTCACATACTGACTACCAGGACAGGTGGTTCTGGCTTCCTCACAACTCTGAACTGAATGAAACAGGTAGCTGCTGAGTGAAATAGTTAAGAAACTAACAACTTCGAAAACAATCTTCACTACGCTATGAAAACAAGAAAAAGAAAATAATTGGCACTTGTACAAAATAATTAAAAGGTACCTCAGTACTATAATCAAAAATCATGCATGAGAAACTACCTAAAGTCATGTTCATTGAAAAACGTGGAAGATTATTATAGCTTTTTGAAATCAAAGGACAGCAGCAATACAAAACCTACAAAATAAGAGATATTAATAAATTGAAAACAACATTGCTGTTTAATCCAAAACTCTCCCTCACTTTTCCCAGTACCTACTTAAAGCATTAAGATAAAGCACTTCCTCAGTGCTTTGAAACTTGTCAGAAATTAAACCATGCCAAAACTTTTGTGAAAATCCTGTCTTCGTATAATCCTCACTGAAGGTTTCAAATATAGCTTTTCCTTTCATACAATTTAGATACTGTTGTAGTCTGTGAGATGATGTTGTGCATACCTATAGCCTTCAGTTGTACCTTTTAATGTGTCTGGTGCATTCCTATGGCTCTAACCTTTAATGTAGTATTTACTATATGCCTTCTACTTGCAACCATTATTTCTAATTTAATAATTTTATTTATATTGTTAACCAAAATAACCATTTTATTAAGTATAATATCACATGACCTAATAAGTCTCTTAACGTTTACACTTTATTTATTTATTTATTATTTTTGTGGTGGAGCAGTGATCTCCATGGACCTTTTGCATACTCAGCTCGGGAGCGGAGACTGGTTAAATGCCTTGCTCAGAGTCACAGAGTTAGGAAATGGAAGCCAAGCTAACCAACCTTAATGTGAGTCCATTTAGTGGGTGTCTAATAAAAGTGCGAACAACGTTATAGATGTGCACAGTTGGAGCACTCTTCGTTGTTTAAACTATGTCTCAGTTACTATACAGACATCTATGCCCTTTGGGGTGAGAAGGCCTTGCAGGGAACAGAGTTTCTTGTTTTGGCTCTTAGCATTGATTGGTAACACCTTCATATTTTCCTTTGCTTTTTTGTTATATTGGTAGGTTTATCTTGTTGGCATTGCCTAAAAAGGCATGATGAGGGTGGAAAATGTAATTACCAGTATTGAGAAACCTAGAGGGGACAGGAACAGGCAATCCTTGGTGAAGTAGTGTGGTCTGTGAATCACATATCCTCAGGCTGACAGCTACTGGACTCACTTTAAATGTTACCAAAAACTAAGCAAATTATTAAAGTCAATTATTTTTTGCTCGTATTGTGGTTTGTCATCCTTGGAGAAAATAAAATGCTGCTCAGTGCTAGGCTCATACCTGCCTGGGACACATATTCCAATAGCTGCATCATGCCTCTCTTCAAATAGTGCAATGAGATACATCTCATGTCACTGACACCCATATGTGCTATGACAGACAGAGTCATGTTCAAGGACCTGAGTGCATGTGTGATCTGGTGGATCCTGGTAGCAGACAAGCAACTAACTATCACTCTGTTCTTGCTCATTTTGCTAAGAGGTGCATCTGCATGTCCTGTAATGGAGTCGCCTATAACTAGAATATTTGGTTGGGTTGATGCCTGCTTTATGGACTCAGCATCCATTACTCCAGGACGTCTTGTACTATGTGTGATCTTAGATTTTGCCGGCCAGGAGTGTTGCCTTTGAAGTTTATGTAAGTAAATCCTTAGAACTTCAGCTTATGAAATGTTATTTGTAGTATGATTGTTGCGATGAGATATGATGTGTGTCATATTGCTAATGACCCTGAAGTCTGGGTTGCCTGTGTGTGAGATGTTTGCCTTCATTGACAATATATATGTATATTTCTCATACACTGTGTTGTGCTGTTTGAGTAAAAGGTGATAATCAGATGGCATGAAAAAAGTCCCACATTGTCTCAAGATATCCATTTTGTTCAGGCTGGCTATAGAGATTTTAGGGAAATGCTGGTCCATTGTTTCAACAGGAATTACTGAATGGAGCTGGGATACCTGCTTAGAGTTAGGTTTGTTTGGGAATGCAGTGGTTACTTTAGGTAAATGTGCTACCGAGGCATATGGGGATGCTGAGTTACTTGGCTGGGGTGTACAGATATCATAATCTGATTTTGCTGCAGCTTGAGGTATGATTAAAGCCTCCAACCTACATTACTAAAGTTGTGTAGATTTTGCAGGCTGCTTATCTGGAAAGAAGCTCTTTTAATGACAGCCAACTATAGAGTCAGTCCAATTGGAGTGGTGTTCTGAGCACAGCTTTAACTGCTTTTTTTTCTTCCTTTTTTTTGAAGAAAAACACTGTTTGGAATGCCTGCAAAATTCCAAGATCAGTGCAGTTCATTTTTCTCAGTGCTTTCCGTGCTTTGCAAAGGCTTGAACAAAAGACCTGCATGAGTACAGGTCACCACAGGCTATAGGAGAGGAGCTAGAGAAGATTTAAATCAAAAAATCAAATAAATGCAGCCAATGGAGCTCTGAGACTCAGAACATGCATCAATTCACAGTTCTCGCACCACAATGAATCTATGCTAATGATCTAAGGTCCTAGGTAAGCTATAAATTTGAGTTTTACTTTTTACAGTGCAGGCAAGAAAAGAGTGTAATTACTGTAACAAACTGGGGGGGGGAGAAAGAGGGAGAGCAATACCTAATATAACATTGGGGGGGGTGCTGTATGCTATAACAGTGTAACAGTCAAAGAACAGTGACAACAGCAGCAGTCGTAACACTTTATACATACAATTAATTAACTGAATGACTAATCTTTACAACAGAACTGCAATATAAACAGTTGAATGAACACTCCTCCTGCAGCAAAATCACAATGCTGTGACTATTGTCATTTCAACTAAAAGAATATGTCAACAGACCAGGCAGAAATTACAAGTGAATGTAATTATGACAAAAAAAGCAGTGAAAGATGTATAAATACATGCATCAGACACAGATCCTGAAGTATATCACAATACTGCCAACTGTTTTGAATGAAGCTTTATTTCTAAGGCAGCAGATCAGGCAGGATTATAGGATCATAGAATCATAAGAAGTTACTAGGCTGTTGGCCCTAAGGCCCTTACAAGCCTAGCCAACAATTTAGCCCATGTTCAAACAAGTCAGCACCCTATGCCACTGTCCAGCAGGGACACAGTGGAATCCCAGGGGTGTATTTTCTGTTCCCCATCCAGTTACCCAGGTTGAACTTAAAAAGGGTTAATGAGGTATTCTGCTTGACATGTAGAGTGAGTGTATTCCACAAAAGGGGGTGTCTCTGGGACATAAATCTGTCCCGTCAACAAATCTTTTTGATGTCACAGACCAGGTTGAGGTAGCGCATGTGGGCTACTCGAGTAGAGCTTGGCTTGCGGATATGCAGCAGTCCCATCAGGATGACGTCTGAGATTGCTTTGTATGCCAGACAGAGGTCACCTCTGAGGAGTCTGTAGGAGACTGAGTAGAAGGACAGGGCCTTTAGCCTATCTATGTAGGGTAGATGTTTGAGGACCTGGATTCTCCTGGTGAGAAACCCCTGTGGTCTCTCCAGCTGCTGCTTGTGCTTTGTGAGGTACATGCCGAAAGGGGCATTGTACTCAATAATGGGTCTTATAAGGGAAGAATACAGGGATGTTATGACCACCTTTTCCCTTGATGAGATGCCCTTACTAATGAGTTGGGCCATGTAGAAAGCTTTTTGTACAACGGAGGCAATATGGTGGTCAAAAGTCAGTTTGCTATCAACCTAGGTGCCCAATTCCCTCATGACTGATTGCGTGCTTAAGACCTTATTATCAATGTGATAATTTGTGGGGGACATCACTCTCCCTAAAGGGGATGATGATGCATTTTTTGGCATTCAGTTTGAGGCCATGTTTCTGGCACCAGTGATTTCTTTGGGTGAGACCCTCTTGCAGGATGTCAACATCACTAGGGGAATTGATAACAGCACCCAGCTTGCAGTCATACTTAGCCAGCCATATCCCACTGGTTTTGGCCTGCACCTCAAAAAAGTATATCCCAAACAGCAGAGGCAACAAGACAGATCCCTGGGGTATACTGCTTGTTAAGGATCTACTGCTTGAGGTAGCTTCCCTTATTTTGAATAGGTGGGTTCTATCAGAGTGCCAGTTTGCTACCCATCTGGTAACACATGGATTGATGCCTAGTTGAGAAAGTTTATCTATTATACCTTAGTGGGGAATAGTACCAAATGCTTTGGCCAGGTCAAGATAGTTAGTGCTTGCCATCTTCCCCTCATCCATGACCTTGGTGACTGTTTCAAAGAAATTGACTAAATTTAACAGGCATGACCTCCCCTTAATGAAATCAAACTGTGTGGGATCGAGTTTCTGGAGGTCGGCAATGTCCTTGTTAATGACATCCATGATAATCCGCTCCATTGCCATGCAGATCAGGCTAGTTAGGCTGATGGGTCTATAATTTCCTGGATCAGTGAACGCGCCACCTTTGTGTAAAGGGATGAGAGTGGCTGTCCTCCACTCAGCTGGAATGAAACCAATACTCAGGCTTTGGTTGAACTGGATGCCTAATGGTGCTGCAAGTTCCTGACTGAGTTCATGTAGGATGCAGACTGGGATGTTATCCGGTCCCATGGAGGCTGTATTTTTTTACTTTGAGAGAGCAGTGATGACTTGCTCCCTAAGATAAGGGGAGGGGGCAGATAATGGGGATGTCCTATTTTACTGATAGGGGGACAGAGGTATAAAATTACAACCAATAGCTTTTTAGCAAAAAACGAGCAAAATGATCAAAAATTCAAATAAACAGTATTAAAACACAGGCGACTTGAAGTGCAACTGAATTTAACAAGAACAATTGAAATATTCACTTTTTTCTTCCATTTTAGATGAAAAATGCTGTTGAGAATGCCTGGAAGATGTAACAATCACTAGGGCTCATTTCTGTCAGTTCAAGGCTTCCACACTTCTCAGAATTTTAAATGAAAGAAATAAATGACACAGTGTCCTCACTAAAGATATATAAGTGCGTACCATTCAGAGAAAAGTTGCTAGGGCACTAATGAGACACATGTAAATGCCTTTGTTGTTATGGCAGTGGTGGTCTTGTGGTTAGGAGTCAGTGCTCTCACCAATGAGATTTGAGATTGCTTCCCCAGCAGAATAGCTTCAATGTATTTTTAAATCTAGAAACAGTGGAAACATTCAAAAAAAATCTTAGCATATGCAGAGTGAATCTAAGTGCATCTGCTTTTGTGACACTGGCTAATATAATCAGCATGAGTGCAGGGACTCTTTTTGTACTATAAATGTTCTTCTTGTATATATTGTAGATTGAAATACTGTATTGCATGGAATTGCATTGCTGCAATTGCATTTTTCAAAAGATTTGTTATGTTACTATTCTGATGTATTAACTGATTTGTCATTCTCTATTTTATGTACTTTTGCATTAAGGTTATGACTGAAAAAGGTTAACAGCCCAGCTCACCCACCTCACTATCACATTTAACAACATTAATCAATATGTCAAAATATGAAATCTCCTGGAGGCCAGTTATAGATATGAAAAAAACATAACCTCATAAACTATTCCATCACTAAAACTGCTCTGATTATGTTGCCATAAAATTTCATTACAGCCTGTGTGATACATGTAAACATTATGAATTATGTGTAAATATATTTACAAAGTAACCTGATTACATTTGTAAGACGTCTTTCAAGTGCGAATATCTCTTGTAATGGCATTCTTAATGTATTTGCAGCATCAATACAGCTTTCAGCTATAAGACATTTTTCAATTGTGTCCTTAAAGTATGTGCAAGTATGATGCCTAATGCATGTCTTGTTTGTATTTTATTCTTAAGACTTATGTACCAACAAAGCTGAATGTTCATATAACAAAGATACCTATCATGCTAACTTACTGATGTAAATTGTTACTAGCAACTGGTTCAAATGATGCCTGGAAGGGGTCTATGGATGTGTCTTCCTACCTGATTACCAAGAAAGAAAGAAAAAAGAAAGAAGGATAGAAAGATCCACAAACCAGTCCTCCTAAGGACTTAATAAGGCTAGAATAAATAAAATGTACTCAGCATAAATAAATTAACAATGATACCTGTCATTCTAATTTATTAATGTAAATTGTTACTAGCAATGGGTTCAGGTCATGGCTGGAAAGGGTCCATGGATGTGTCTTCCTACGTAGTTAACAAGAAAGAAAGAAGGAAGGAATGAAAGAAAGATCCATGAACCAGTTCTCCTAAGCAGTTAATAAGGTTAGAATAAATATCCAAATTACCAACAGATGTGCATGTCGTGTGTGTGTGTGTGTGTGTGTGTGTGTGTGTGTGTGTGTGTGTGTGTGTGTGTGTGTGTGTGAGTGTAAGCATGCTGCAATGCAGTGATATCCTGTCCAGCATTAACCTTTCTCTGACTTTCACATACTGACTACCAGGACAGGTGGTTCTGGCTTCCTCACAACCCTGAAGTGAATCAAACAGGTAGCTGCTGAGTGAAATAGTTAGGAAACTAAAATTCAAAAATAATCTTCACTATGCTATGAAAACCAGAGAAAGAAAATAATTGGCACTAGTAAGAAACAATTAAAAAGTACCTCAGAAGTATAATCAAAAATCATGCATGAGAACTACCTAAAGCCATGTTCATTGAAAATGTACAAGATTATTACAGACTATTGAAATCAAAGGACAGCAGCTATTCAAAACTTAAAAAATAAGACATATGAATAAACTGAAAACAACATTGCTGTTTAATCTAAAATTCTCCATCCCCTTTCCCAATAACTAATTAAAGCATTTAAATGAAGCACTTCCTCATTGCTTTGAAGCTTGTAAGAAATTAAACCATGCCAAAATGTTTGTGAAACTCCTGTCTTCGTATAATCCTCACTGAAGGTTTGAAATATATCTTTTCCTTTGATAC
Source organism: Protopterus annectens (assembly GCF_019279795.1). Taxonomy (NCBI): domain Eukaryota; kingdom Metazoa; phylum Chordata; order Ceratodontiformes; family Protopteridae; genus Protopterus; species Protopterus annectens. Next base: position 397,356,792 of record NC_056726.1, read on the forward strand.
AATTTAGATACTGCTGTAGTCTGTGAGATATTGTTGTACATACCTATAGCCTTCTGTTGGACCTTCTTATGGGTCTAGTGCATTCCTATGGCTCCGCTCCAAACTTTAATATAGTGTTTATGTGTCTTCAACTTGCTACCATTATTTCTAATTTAATAATTGTATTTATATTGTTAAACAAAATAACCATTTTATTAATATTTTAAAATAAAGACTTTAAAAAATGCGGCTTCACTGTACCTTATCAATTCTGGTCGAATGAGGTACTACAGTTTTATTGAGTTCAACCTGACAAGGTTGAACTCCCTGATCTTTGCTTTCCATATGAAATCATTGCCAAGCAGTTCCAAAGCGCAAGTCAGCAGTAACACCATTATCTGTGGAAGATTTCACTTTTATTCTTGTTTGTGCAAATGTGGAATTATTAAATATGGTCTGAGTGTGTACTGGGCTTTCCTCCACATGGAGTGTGCAGTTGGGTTTGCCCCCTGCAAAGTATAAATATGTCTATTCTATTTCTTTTGTGTTTAACTCCAAGCCAGTTTAATCCAGAGCATTGCATTTTCTTTTAGTTATGGGATCATAGGTAAGTGCTAGACTAGATGCCCTTGTGGGCTGTTACAAACCTAGCCAATTTTTCTCAAAGGTGAGATTCAAATCCCATGTTCTTTCATCTGTGATGTAAACACCATAACCATTATGCTAACCCCAACCTTCTCCTGAGCTGAAACTCAAAGATATGTATGGGAGGCTAAACATTCATATTATTCTTAATTCATCTAATTAATTATTGCATCATATTAGAACCGTTTCTCTTTTTTACATATTTGTATAAGTTACTTGTATTTTTGCCACAGTTTGAACAAAAATGGTTCTAATGACATTAATTAGCATTTCAGTTTTAAAAACACACATTATATTCACTGTATTAATATAACAGCTTGTTAACTTCTTCATATCATCACTTTGTTTTTTTTTTTCATCACACCAATCTTCCTCTTGGTTCCATTCCATCCATCCATCCATCCATCCACAATCTTGTTTTCCCTTTTTTTTTGTCATATTATCCTTTAATTGCAAGGTTTTATGCCTCTTTACATATGTTAACTTCTTTTTTAGATGGAAGGATTGTTTTGAGTTCTCTTTAAGATTTATTTTCTTTAAAAATATTATTTTAATATCAATCTTTTAACTTGTTGAGTTTTACTGATTGCATCCATTTATAACTGTATTTTTAAACTTAAGCAGATAATTGTGATAGTGTATTTACACAGTGCCTTTACTCAAATCATTTCAGTATGCCTTTCCTTCTGTCCTTGTATAATTTCATTGTAGATTTTTCAAACTAGCCTGATGAGTCAGTATCATTTTCTGCTCTATTGACATCTCATTTTGGCCAGCATGTTTTGGATCAGTATACTGGATTCTGTAATGGCAGCAGAAGGCTTTTCCATAATGTCCTGTGAACTTTTTCTGTTGTAAACAACCACCAAAATGTTTAAGTGTGGGTGAATGTTTTCCCCCGTTTGCGTTAACATACACCTATAGTAAGTATGACGTCCCCACAGACACATATGTATATATGACATTCAACGTGCTAATGCAATCCTGCTGACCTTTGATGCAACCCTTGTCAAATTAAGTAGTATATTCTTATACCACCTTTGTATAGTTAATGTAACAAATCTGGTCCCACCGTGCCTTCCTGTTTCCTTACTACAAGCTACTATTTTTGTTCCTCCTTTAATGCTTATCAATATTCTCCTGGTGCTTTCTGGAAGCACATATTTCAGTCTGGTTTCCAGAGTGTAAGGGACAATTGTTTTGGTTTTAGTCTTCCTCTGAGGGGTGCAGACTCCAGTACATTTGTATAGCTGGTTTTGATGATCCCCTACCCCCAAAATTTTTATTTTCACTGCAAATCTCCTTTCTAGTTTGCAAAAGGATACATAAAATAATGAGTTGAAAACAGATGCATAAACTGCATGTTCTGTTTGTTTCATGAAATATTCTCAGCTTGGTAGCAGCTATTATCAAACCCAAAATATATTCTTCCTGACACTGGAAAAGTTGGCTGTTTGGCTGCTTTAGATTTTTTTTCTTTTAGATTAATTAATGTTGTGGATTTTATGTTTGGAAAAAAAATAAACAGTATTGCTGAAACTGTATGGTTTCATCATCTTCTTACCTCATGTCGTCATGCTATAGAAGAACTACTTGAATACTTTTATAACTCTATTACTGTTAATTCTTAACATTAACATAAGAAGTATGTTTAACAAAGTTGACGAACTGCAAGCAGCTATATCCTTTTATGTCCCAGATATTGTGCTGCTTTCTGAAGACAATGAATTACTGCCCCCAGGCTTTAACCTACTTAGAAAAGACTGTACATCCAAAAGAGGAGGTGGTGTCACCCTGCTTCTCAAAAATAACATTAGAGTCAACCCCATTAACATAAACATCCCTACTTATAATAATGCTAAAACCCTTTTCTCAAAAGTAAAAATGAACCCACAAAAACAACTGAACATACTCAGTTCATATATCCCACGCAGAGAAGATATTAATACACTAGAATATATAATCCATTGGGCATCAGAATCCATTCCCCATGAAACACTTATTTTAGGTGATTTTAATATAGACTGGACTGCAATAAACTCACCCCTCTCCACTTCTCACATAAACCTACATGGTTTCACCCAGCTTATCCAAACCCCAACCACAATAGATAGATCTACCAAAAAAGAATCCATTTTAGACTGGATGCTCACTAATCGCCCATGCAGGACACTATACTCCGGTACATTAACTGACACCCTAAGTGACCACCTCCCTACTTTTCTGTTAAGACAACAAATTAAACTCACACAAAATAGCTCCATCAAACATATATGCTACAAAAAGAACTTTAGAGTAGATGAACTAATTGCAACACTAAACCACTGTAACTGGTCAGCCCTCTCAAGCCTCTCCCTTGATGAGGCAGTATACTACTTTAACTCCACTATTCTGAACATACTTGACCAACTCGCTCCTCCAAGAATAATTCACACATAGTCCAACTCTGCCCCCTGGCTCACCAAAAGTACCTGGCTTCTAGTAAAACAAAGAACACAAAGCAATGGACACTTGGCATAACAACAAAACCTCCACTAACAGGCAACTATTTCTTGAATTAAGAAATAAGGCTAAAAAACAGATAACAATGGATAAGAAAACCCATTTCTCCAATTTACAAACTAAGCATAATGTTAACCAGCAAAAATTCTGGGCAGCCATAAATAAAATTCTCCAACCTGGTAAAACTGATACTCCACCCCCAAACATCAACACATCCATAAACAACATTGCAGCACAATTCAATGAATATTTCACTTACTCCATTTTAATGCTGGCAACAAACTTTTCTCCTATAACCCTCCCAAACCCACCTAATTCACCAACCAACCAAAACTGTTTCTCCCTTCAACCAGTCCAGATCAGTACAATCTTCAGATACCTGACCAAACTAAAACCCACTACCCTATCAGCAGATAAACTTCCAGCAGAATACCTTTGGATCACAGACAAAGCTATCTCATATGCTGTCGCGCTAACTATAAACAGGTCACTCTCTGAGCAACAAGTCCCACTTCTCTGGAAAATCTCACATATAATATGGCTACACAAAGGTGGTGACTCAACCAAATTACTGAATTACTGTCCAATAGTCATACTATCCCCACTGTTAAAAATTCTAGAGAAATGTATCCATTCCCAAATACTTAAAATACCTTCTGTCTAACAATCCCCTAGCCAGAACCCAGCATGGCTTTCATCCTGGCCACAGCACCACCACTGTCCTTGTCAGCTGCACCAACCATGTTAACAGCACAATGCTGGCACTATAGTATCAACTGTCTTTTTGGACCTCTCCAAAGCATTTGATACTGTTTCCCATAGCAAACTATTGACTGCTCTCACAGAACTTAATCTAAATAACTCTGCACTCCTATGATTTAAAGACTATTTTTATAACTGCATGCAAGCCATCAAGTGGCAAGACTGTCTATCCCCCCTTCTATCTTCTGTCACCTAAGGTGTCCTTCAAGGATCCATACTCGGACCCCTGCTTTTCACAATATTCACCAACAACTTTCATAAAGCCACCCTTCATGCAAGCTTAGTCCAATACGTTGATGACTCTACCCTAATCTGTTCACCCCCCTCTCTCCAATTCCTAAAGAAAATAACCCGAGAATCCTTCACAGTCATTGAAACCTGGTTATCAGATTCTCAATTAATACTCAACCCCCAAAAACCCAGCTTATGCTCTTTCACCAATCTAAAGCTCCAGATCCTATTCCCCCTTTTACAGTTACTGCTTCTGACAATACCCATATCATACAGTAACCATAAAGCGTTCTTTAGCTATGTCAAGAACCTAAGTAGAAACTCTCAGATTTGCTCTGAGTTGGTGCAGAATGGCACAAAATACACTGAACTGACTGATATTTCCAATATTTTGGCAGACAGGTTTAGTGCAAACTTCACACCTCTCTCACCCCCTAAAAGGCCCATAACCATACTAGAAAAATGTAAGGCCCCGGCAATCACTGACACACAGGTTAAAACAGCCCTATCTAAAGCCAAAAACACAGCCTCAATGGGACCGGATGGTGTCCCAGGCTGCGTCCTACAAGAGCTCCAAAATGAACTAACCCCCCCACCTAAACACACTATTCAAACTTGGCCTCTGTACAGGCTATGTACCCACAGAGTGGTGCACAATAACAGTTATCCCACTCCACAAAGGTGGCACTACAATGGACCCCAGGAACTATTGCCCTATAAGCCTGACTAGCCTGGTCTGCAAGGTTATGGAACGCATCATCATGGAACTCATTAACAGAGACATTGGGAACCTCCAAACTTTGGACCCTACCAAGTTTGGCTTTAAGGGCAGATCATGCCTCCTACACCTGGTGGACTTCTTCGAGACAGTTACCAAGGCATTAGACGAGGGTAAGGAGATTCACACAGCCTACCTAGACCTCGGAAAGGCTTTTGACACCATTCCCCATTCTGGTATTATAGACAAGCTCACCAACCTGAACATTAACCCCTACATCATGAGATGGGTTGCAAATTGGCTTATGGACAGAACCCACACGGTGAGAGTTGCAAACTCTAGGTCCGACTCTAAATCGGTTACAAGTGGCATCCCCCCAGGGCTCAGTCCTAGGACCCCTCCTGTTTGGTATATACTTCTCAGAGGTACAGGCAAGCACAAGGGGACTTTGACTGACCAAGTTTGCAGATGACTGCAAACTAGGGGCCATAATTAATTCTCCGGCTGATACAGACACCCTCCAGAAGGGTCTCACTGAGATGGATACCTGGTGTCAAAATCATGGCCTCAAGCTGAATGCCAAAAAGTGCATAGTCACCCCCTTTGGAAAAAACAAAGTACCCGCGAACTACCACATAGGTGGTAGTCACCTAAATACAGAAAAAGTAATAAGGGATCTGGGGACCCAAGTAGGTAGTAATCTCTCCTTTGATAATCACATTGCAAAGGTGGTTAGAAAATCCTTCTATGTGGCCCACCTAATCTCAAAAACGTTCGCATCCAGATAAAAGGAGGTTATTGTGTCCCTCTTCTCATCACTTATTAGACCCATTATAGAATACAACGCCCCATTTGGGATGTACCTTACAAGACACCTGCAACAGCTGGAAAGACCACAGAAGTACCTCACCAACAGGATTATTGGTCTCAAACAGATGACCTATGCAGCCCGACTAAAGAAACTCCAGCTGTACTCGGTTGCATACCACTTACTCAGAGGTGATCTATGCCTGACATACAAGGCCATGTCCAACCTAGAATTGATTGATATGCTCCACCTAAAAAAAAACAATCCCTGAAAGCCACATACTCTAGGGATATAAACCTTACCACAATGTTAAATAGGACATGCTGGAGGGATAAATTCCTGACCTAGAGACTCCCCATGCTTTGGAACAAAATTCCAATATACATCAGGCAGAGCCCCTCACTAGCACTCTTCAAGAGAAGCCTTGACGGGTGGATGGGAAACAGAAAATTTACCCCAAGGATCACTGCAATGGCTCTGCTGGACAGAGGTCACAAGGAATTAATTTAAGGGGCTAGGCTTATAAATGCCCTTGGGCAGACAGCCTAGTACTTACCTATGAACCTATAAACCTATACCAGTTGCACATACCAGGCTACTAGGAGTCATCATTAACTAAAATATAAAATTAGACAAGCACATAGCTCAAACCATGACAAAAGTGCACAAAAAACTATGCAGACTCTATAAATGTAAAAACTATCTGACCTCTAATACTAAAACCATCATAGCAAGAACCCCCCTACTCACTGTGTTACTCTAAGCTTCTCCTGTTCTAGTTAACCTAAACAAAGGTGATCTAAACAAGCTGTCCTCTTGTTACAACAAGATAGCTAAATTTGCTACTGACTCTTCCTACAGATCTCACCATTACCTAGCCCTAAACCAGGTCACTGGCTCACCAAATTCTCTTCCACCCCAACAAAATCCCATCCCTGCATGGCTTAATTAATCATTACTCCAACTGCCATCTGCTAAAGTTCACCAACAAAGAACTATTTGAAGTATCCAAAAGCAGATACATCTCAGGCGACTCCCTTTACTCCTGTACTATTGCAAAAATGTGGAACTCCCTCCCACTTGAAATCAGGATACAGGAAAACAAAATCAGCTTTGAAATCAGGATACAGGAAAACAAAATCAGCTTTAAAAAACAACTAAAGTCCTACCTCAACAAGTCTTGGATATGTACCTGCTCTGACCTGGGCTAACTCCTTCAAACCCACTCCATCCCCAAAACACCCTACTATCTAGAAACATAACCAGGACTTGCTATTGTAACCTTCTGCACTTTCAAATGCATATTATTTCATGCAATACACTCTATACCAATGTTTTTGGTATTATGCATTGTTATTTATCTGATGAATGTTGTTATGCATAGGTATGTTTTGAAACTTTCCATTTCTCTTGTACTACTTATATCTATGTTTGATTTCTCTGACAATTTTGCATGTTTCTTTTCCAAAATGTTGTACATATGTTTCATTTTAAAAATGTTAAATGGCATTGGTTTGCTTTTGGATTGTCTACTTGTACATAACTTTTCTCCCGAGGCCTTCACTGAAAACTGGCAACCCTGCCCAGTCAGACTCTCCCAGTAAACAAATGTAAAATAAAAATGAATAAAATAAAATTATTTAATGCTCTTGATCCCACGTATGCTATGTAGCCAGTTGTTAAAATCACTTTTGCACACTGTGCTGATCTTAAAACTTTATGACAGAATAAGGAGATACAAAGTAACCAGTTATGACACTTTGCTGTGGCCAAATAATAATTAAACCTGGCTAACATACAATGATTTAAAATTACAAAGGAAGCAATATAGAACATAGAGTAGACTACAAATGGCCATTTGCATGAAAACCTAAGCCTAATTTGCATGTTGAAAAGTTTAGTTTTACATTGTCCTAAACTGCACATTTGTACATGGGTCCTGAATGAAACGGAACAATAAAATTACAGTAACATAAAGAAAAAATTCTAAAATGATGAAGTCACAAAACAGCAAAACTCCAATCTACTAAATAAAGCATATATTCCAAATTTTCCATGATAGATAAAACATGAAAAAAAAAAACTATTAAATATTACCAAAAGTGCATTACACTGTGCAAACTTGGTCAGCCACAAATAATTAACATTAGCTTTGACCTCTGAGAAGTAAATGCCAAAAAGGAGTGGCCCAAGGACTGAACCCTGGGGCACTCTGCTAGTGTCAGGTCTTTTGGAGGAGGCAAAGACGCCCATTCTTACATCCTAGGTTCTATTTATCAGTCAGTTTGCTATCCAGTGAGCAACGTAGCAGATGACATTTAACTGGAGAGTTATCTCTGATGCCTAAGTGTGGGATGGTGTTGAATGCCTTTGCATGGTCCAGATATGCCATGTGTAACTAATTTTCCCTTATCCATTGCCTCAATGACATTTTTGAAAAAACTCAACCAGATTAAACAGGCAGAACCTACCCTTGACAAATTTGAACTGGATTCCATAATGTTCCTTTCTGTAGCCTTACAGATGAGACTGGTCTGGATTTTTGGTTTTTCATGGGTCTATATTAGTTTGCTGAAATTTTATTTTGGTGAACACCTATTTATCAACCCCTATTCAGTGAAAATTGCTTCAGAGATTCACTGAATTCACCAAGGGCAAAGACGTATTTGGCCAACTACAGAACTTTTCCCTTTTCTCCTAGGTAGTGCGATCTTGGAGTTGGTATATATAGCTAGGGGGGTGGGGGGGCAAAGCCCCCCACTTGGGTGGGTTTGATTCAATTGGATGTTGGTCCATTATGCTGCAGGCAAGTATTTCTTTGCCCTTGGCAAATTCAGTGAATCACTGAAGCAGTTTTCACTGAATAGGGGTCAATGAATAGGTGGTCGCCAAAATAAAATTTTGGGAAACTAATATATACCTGTTTTTCATCACCTGAGTCCATAAAAGCCCAAACTTTGTGCAAGGGGATGATTTTTGCTATCCTCCAATCCTCTGGCACAACACTTGTTTTAATGCTAATATTGAATAGCCTCTGTAGGGGTTCTGACAAATCATGTTTCAGGCTATCCAGTAAGCAGCTTGGTATGTTATCCGGTCTCACAGATGTAGTATTCTTGGCTTTAGATAGTGCCTTGAGAACTTTTCCCTTGAGAGATTTAAGGGGCGTGTGCATATAGGTTTTTATATCTGAAAATATTGGGAGGGATGGGACAAAGTTAGAGCTGAATTTGTCTAGTAGTAGATTGGCTGTGTCCTCGGAGTCTGAGTACGTGATATCACTTACTATTAGCTCACTGCTGTCCTGAATATTTTTTCTGAAACTTTTAACATAGATAAAGAAAGCTGTGAGGTTAACTTTTGCATGGATGGCTATTTTTACCTCATATCTAACCCTGGTTGATTTGATCATGGTCTGGAATTCCATGTTTAGTTTAGCATGAGCATGTTTTGGCTTCTTAAGAGTTAGATTTATTTCTGTGTGCAATACTTTTTTTCCTGTTTATATTAGGGTTTCTTTCTGTAAGGGACATTTGCATTTATGCAACTATTTACACGTGCATAGATTTTGGCAGTGGAAGTTTGTGCAAAGGCAATGGGATGAGATCATCATGGTGGAAGCAGCTTTTGAATTTAGCCATGTCAACACTCAGTTTCAGAAGATTAGCCTTCCCACAGTGACTGAACACCAAAGTATTGGAGGATACTTCATGCTTCAGTCTTACTGGAAATGTGACTGACCTGTGGTCCAAATCAATTGCTGGGAATCAGAACTGGTCAACACTGGTGAGAACAAAGTCCAAGATTTTATTGCCCCATTTTGGGGTGCAGACAAAGTGGTCCAATGAGTTTGTATTGATAACATCAATAAATTTCTGGTCATACATGTTTGAGGATGTATATGTCTTTCAGTTTATGGAGGGATAGTTGAAGTCTCCTACGAGAATGAAGTTTGGCTTTCTGCATAGAGGTTCCATACTGGTTAAGTGGAAAGTATGGGCCCAAGGGGGGGGGGGCATAGAGGTGGTCCTGTAGTTAGTTATGATAAGGTATTTTATAGTAAGGGCAAGAAGGAGTTCCAGGTCATTGTTTTGTTTAATGAGTCTGAACATAAGATTTTTTTATTATTATAGAGATACCGCCACCTTTAGTGACTTTGATAAAGTATTAGACCTGTACAAGTGACAGCTGCACAGATGGAGTCTTAAACTAGGTATTTGTGATGATTCATATATTGACATTTTCTTGGGTAAGTAGTTCTTGTATGGTGTGAAGGTATTTGTTAAGGCTCCAAGTGTTAAGTAGCTATACCATAATGATGACTGGATTCTGTTTACTTACTTTTGGAGATTTAGAAGACTGACACTGCCAAAAAAGGCACTATAGAGGTAGACAAGGTTTTATCCAAAATACGGAAGCATTTGGGGGAGAGATGCATGCCGTCCCTGACAAAGCAATTTGGACTGCCTATCATCTGCTGTGGTACGGTATGGTATGGTATGTTATGGCATGGTATGACATAACACCATCTCCTGTGTTATGGTACATTATGGCATGATGCCATGTCCTATGAGCTGCATCTGCAGTGATAGTAACACACACACACACACACACACACACATATATATATATATATATATATATATATATATATATATATATATATATATATATATAGGTTTACCATTAAACAGTCACACGATGTATGTGTAAATAATGAAACAATGCAAATATCGCCGTACACATCAGCGAACTCAGTGTCAAACCGACCTGGATAACATGACCATTACAGATGCGGACCAAAAGTCCCTACCGCTCTGGACCCAGGAACAAGTGCTACCATGGGTCCCAAGGGGGGCACAGGTCCAGTATTTGATGGGGTTGCATTGAAGTACGTTATTTCAACTGCTGACATTTTGGAATGCCGACATTTCATCCTGCAACATTATTTTTCGATAGTTTGACCATACGACATTTTCAGGTTCGGTATTTTCATGGTAAAGCATATATATATATATATATATATATATATATATATATATATATATATATATATATATATATATGTGGGTCTACTTCAGTAGACCGAACTTTTACTTACCCAACACTCATGTGCCCTAGATGAAAGCACCAACAGTGGCAGAAGACTTGACATCTGGAACACCGACTATGCACACCAGGTAAGTAACTGCTTGGCCATCCTGAACAAAAGCAATTAACCAAACCAGACTAAGTCCACCGATGTAGCCTCCACAGCCTCCTAACTAAATATACTAACTCCAAGATCATACTACTATGAGGGGTAAGGGGCAAAGTTCAACAAGATGGCCCACAAGTTATTTACCTTGCATGCAGGGTCGGTGTTCCGGATGTTGGTCTTCTGAAGTTGTCAGTGCTTTCATCTGAGAAACTTCCATGTCGGGTAAGTAAAAGTGTGGTGTGCTGAAGTAGACCTATATATACATCCCTTGATTGTTTATTTTTTGCTTTTGTTATCCTCCACTGGCTGTTTTTGTTTGCCAAGGATGTCGAGAGCTGTTTTTGCATTTGTGAACAGATAATGGCGAGTTAATTAGACAAATTTTTGACAGGTTTGGACTTGGAGTAAAATGAAATTGAGCTATTTATATGTTAATATGGTTAAAATATTTCCATGGTTCGTTCTTACTTTAGTTTGATAAGGTGTGTGTGGGAGGTCACATTTTTATTGATGAAATGCCCCACACTTTAATAAGGACATTAGGTGGTGTTTCACCAATGGGAAGGCAGTGGATAGGATTGCCCCCATTAGTTGTTATTCATATTAATAACTACTCATTGGCTACATTAGTTAGAGATTATATCCATAGCATGATTTTGTGCTGCTAACTACATGATCTTAGTATAAACTCAAGAATCTTAAGAATTTTCTAAGGGAATGTATTATGCTTAGCATACGACAATGAACATCAAGGCATGTGCTGCCAATAATTTATGCATTTCAAATAAGTTATGTTTCACTACACATGTGATTTTTGTAAGCACGCTATTTTTCAATGAATGTCACATGATCACTCAAGATGCTACCTGCTTTGTTGTTTAATCTAGACAGATTTGATGAATCAGAATAACGCTTTTAGAGTGCTTTGCATGTGATTTCTATAAGCACACTATTTTTTAATGAATGTCACATAACCATCAAATTTACTATCTGCTCTGTTGTTTAATCTAGACAGATTTGGTCAATCAGAATAATGTTTTTAGAGTGCTTTAATAGGTAGTTCTTGTTTTAATATCAATGCTGACTGATCAAAATGTACTGTTTTGTGATTGGTTAGGGAGGTTAACTAGGATCATTAGTTATGCAAAGTCATAGCTGATGGTTTAATTGTTTGTTGCTTTTGATTGGATATTTATCCAATCATTTTAACTATATAATCATTGTACTTTGGCTATGTTTTCTGAATGGTCTGAAGAAGCAACCTTATGCTGTAAAAGCACTTACCTTTGTTTTTAACATTTTTTATTTTATTAAAGTTTTCCTTCTCCTCGCAGTGGAGTGTTGGATGTTTTTGGTGTTTACTATTTTTGTTTTACACCACTGGGTTGCTGTTGGAGTGTTATTTTTCATTTGTATTCGTGGATATTTTCTACACTTGAAGGAACCATAGCTGAGGAATGGTGTTCTGACGTAGAACTTGATTTAAATCCAGGAAGGAATACTACAGGTCTGACACACTTTAATATGAGTCAAGGCAAGAATCGAGTAAGTGGTCTCCTGACACAGAGCAGCAATCCGTTGTTGTGCCTGCCAGAAAGAGATATGCATCAAGGTGAGTCTAAGGGACTGGATACAGTGCTTTTCTATACCGAATTTAGAACCTTAGAGGATGTGAAAATCTAGGTTACTGTTAGGGTGCCCCACAGGATTCTGTCCTTGGCCTATACATGTTTAGGTTGTATCTTTCAGATCTATCTTTTTCATCTGAGGTGTTCTACAGTTTGTATGCAGATGCCCTGAAATGCTTAAAGTAATTACGTGTGTTACAAGTATGGCATGTCTGCAAAACAACTTAAATTGACCATTTGGGCACAGAAGAATAATATGCTTACTAATACATCAAAAAGAAACTATGTGAGATATGGGAGAGATAGAGTGAAAGATGAATATTTAATACACCACACAGTGATTGAAACTGTAGATTCTTTCAAAGACCTTGCTATATGGGTAGATCCAGCTTTGAGTTTTTCTAATCATATCAACCAATTGGGTAATGAAAGTTATAAAAGTTCAGGTTATATATAAATATTATAAAGTCTAGGAAATCAGAAATGATGAAATTGTCATTTGTTAGTTTCATTACATGCAAATCTGAGGGTGGAATAACAATATGGAGACCTTACAAGAAAACAAGATGAATAAATTAGGAAGACTACATTGGAAATATGCTAAGATTATTCATGGAGGTGAAAAAATAAGTTATTAACTTATTATGATAGACTAAAATATCTAAATTTGTATATTGTCTCATATACACATTTAAGAAGAGACCTTGTTCTGGTATATAGGCCATTTAGAGGCAACTACCTCTGGGAATGTTTGGAGTTATCAAAAAGTACTAGAGAATCACTGGACAGCCCATGGAGATTATGTAAGAATGAGAGATGTAATAATTGGTTCTTTGCGTGAGTAGCTGATACATGGAATAGACTACCAAACTACATTAAAGCAAGTACTAGTTTAAATATCTGTTAAGAACAACCTGGACAATTATTGGCAGGCTAGAAGGGCATTATTGCTTGTGCCTGAACTATTTGTATGTATGTTTTATATCTATGTATTACTGTCTTGACATTGTTGCATGTAAGTTTGCTTATTCTAAAGCCAGCTTGGTCTTTATTAGCAACAACAACAACATCTAATATGCCTTTTAATCTACATGTCAAAACTGAGGCAAGCATTTGTAATCTGCATTTAAAAGTGAAATATGTTTTTAAGATGACCTGTGTCTCTTTTCCTTTCCCTGCTTAAGTATAATGACAATTATACAATGACTGGCCATTAATATTCAAAAATGAACATGCTGATTGGTCAGCCCAACCAGCATGCCCATTGTAAATCTGAGAATATACCAATGGAAAAAGGTCCGGTCACTTGGATTTATTTCCATTAGTATATCTCATACTTTTTTTACTTTTCTTTCTTTTTTTTAACCAAAAGAGAAAACAGAAGACCTCAAATGAATGAGGGAAACAGCGCAGACAAATATAAGAGAATAATTAGGTATGTTCTGCAAAACTAAAGAAACTTACCTAGTTATCATCTTATTTTGTCTGTCTAGGCACTCCAGAATGTTAAAAGTCTCTTGGTTTCTTCTTTTCTTTTCAAAAAAAAGCAATGAAGATCTTCCTTTCTCCATTGATACCTTTGCACAGCACTGATGTACTGCATAAGCATGGGAACACAAGTCACATACGCATGCGCAGTACATCAGAAAAAGCCCCGTTATACAGGAAAAATGTGGAAGGGCACCACAGAGACATTATACAAAGACATTATATAAGAAGAAAAGTATTTTTTTCTTAAATAATGTCATTGTATAATAGCAATAACTGACTCCATGGTGTGGTATAGTGAAGATTTACCCAAGGTTGGCTTTATTTAATCACTCGGGCTTCACCCATGTGATTAAACCATGCCAACCATGGGTATATCTTTCGGTCTATATTAAAAGACTGAAAAGGTGTTTCAGCGAACACCTCTTGGTCAACAAGTAATGAGCGAACGCAGTAAAGCGTGAATGCTCAAAACAGCGTTTTTTTTCCCTGGGAAAGAAACCACTAACACAAACACACACACTTTAAAACATAACATCGTGGGGGGCTTTGCCCCCACACCCCCCCAATGTGGAGGGCTGTGCCCCCCACACCCCCCTAACTAAATAACCAACTCCGAGATCACACTACATTGAGGAAAAGGGCGAACATGTGGGGATGGTCAAGCAATTTCTTTCCCTGGGAAAGAAACCGCTGTATTGAGCATTCACACTTTAGTGCGTTTGCTCATTACGTGTCGACCAAGAGGTGTTCGCTGAAACGCCTCTTCGATCTTTTAATACAGACCCTATATCTTCAATATACCACACTGACATCATTGATTATTGCTTAAATAAAGAATTTTTCCAGGATGGGAAAGTGATTATTTGTATCTGTATAAAACATTTTAATAAAGTAATCTATATGAGAATTCAATAGTTTGGAATTTTCAGGTGTCAAAACACCCAGTCCAGGAAACTTTCAATTTTATAGCACATTTAATGTCATTTATAATAATTGGTTTAGTAACAAAATTTCTTTGCTGTTCATTAAGTTTAATCTTAATATTTTTCCAAATATTTTTCAGGTGCATTCTCCCCTATTATGTTACTGGTTTTACTTTGAATGATATTTTTTAAAGATTATTAACATCTCATCAATATCCGAAGTTATTCTTTGTAAACAGATTATATTTATTATTAATCTGGGTGCCCCTCTGTAATTTTTTGGTTCTGTTAGTAAGTCTGTGTAAACCTTTTGGAGAAATAGTGTACAAGCACATTTTCAAAGTTTCCACAGCAATTTCAGTTTATTTGTTAAGATTTCTTGATACTGTTTAATACATTTCTTAACAGATAAATTGTTAGCCATTTTCCTTTATTGCCTTAATTTTGCTATGTGATGCTCAGATTGTATTTGTAATATTTCCTCATCCCATTCTTTAATTTTGTTACTTCACCATTTGCCCATTCTACTATGTATTTTAAGAGAGTCCCATAACATATTACCATTTGCTGTATTGTTATTTTAAGCCAAATATTAATCTATTTGTTCATTTAGGAATTTCTTAAATCTCTTAAATTTGTTCAGAAATTAGGGTATTCTACAAATAAGGTGAACATTTCCTCCACCCATAACCAAACTCATAAAAATTGCATTTTGGCCTGATAATGGATATTCTATTTGTATGTGATTGGGTACCAAGAATGGTTCATACAAAACATATTATGTGATGTCAGTGGTGCAACAGGTAGCACAATTGCCTTTGATTCTGGAAAATCAGAAGACTGTGGGTTCAATTACTCCCTCTGTGTGACTGGATTGTTTGTACTGCAGTGCAGCATTTAGGGGGGCTTCACTCCTGAGTTGGTTGTCCTTCAGATGAAGTGTTAAAATTGAGGTCCCATTTGCTTGAGCTTGTGGTAGCTCAGGTGGATGCAAAGGATCCCAATGCACCTATAGAAAAGAGTAGGGGAAGTTTTACAAAGTCCTAGCTAATTTTTTTCTAGAAAGAGAAATACCACCAGGCATGTCTCCTGAAAAGCGGCTACTAGCCAGTGGGACTAGTCTGGATAAAAAAGGATAACAAAAAAAAAAAAAAAAGAGAGAATTGCCTTCAGTTTTATTAATATATATTTTATTCTCATCCAAACATTTAAGTAGTTTCACAGAAGCTGCTATTCTTGGATTTGACTTAGCAATTGAATCTAGTTTACTTGTAATGTAGTTAAAACCACCATATATTATAAGACTGCCTTTTGAATAATTTTGCAAACTTTCTAAATGCTGCCTTGTGATCTTCATAACCATTCTTGGAATCCAATAAAGGTTAGCTATTGTATATGTTATTTTACTAAGTTCAGTGTTGGCAGTGGAGCGTTCTCTTTTTAAATCATTAACTTGTTAATAATCTTGTGGAGACTGATATTTCTCCACAAAATGGTTGCATCCCCTTGTTTTTTTCCAAAGAAAGATGGAAAAAATAATTTCATAATCACAATTATTTAACAGCCAGATGTCTTTGTCAAATTGTGTCCCTTGTAGAAAAATGATGTCCCTGCCATTTAGGCGGTTGATGTTAACAGAAATGGTTTTAAACATACTCATATTATGTGCTGTATTACAGTTTCATATGAGTTCCTTTTTAAGTATTTCAAATAATTTTTAGTATTACTTGAATTTTAATATTATTGGTTGCTGTGCTTCTTATCTGTATTCCTAATGTGCAAATGTCCTTCTTATAGAACAAAATAACTATATTAACACCAAACAAAGCAAGAACTAAGGTCAAATCAAAAATCAATTTTTACCAAGTCCAGCCCATCTTGCATGTATATTGCCATTCCAAGTTTGACCAAAAGTTAAGCAATCTACTAACTTCAAACAAATTCTAATTAAGCCTATGACACCTGAGGGAACTACTGTAGCTCTGCATTAAATAAGAGAATGAAAATGGCCTTTTGTATTAAAAAAGACTATATCAATTACTGTAACAGCTATAGTTAATTTGTCACCATTATACTGTTTTGTTTACAGAACACTGTAACCCCACCTGCCCACCTCTCATTAATATTTTCTGAAATATAATGCAACTATTATGCTTATTAATAGTTGAGAATAGAGTTTTATAAAATCTCAATGAGTAGTCATATTCAAGTTAATGAATATACAGATACTACTACACATTTATAAACTAATAATTAATGTCTATTAAAATAATGTTAAATGAAGCTTTTATCAAATGTCATTAAAGTAAAATGGCACATAGAAATTACAGACAGTAAATATGTACTTATGTGCAAACTAATAGTGACAAAAGGACATACACTTTGTTGGTAAATTTTGTAAAAAGAAAAACATTTCAACTGTATAATATGGCTTTAGGGTGTTTCTTGAATAAGATTATTTTTCTAATTCATCTTGAAAGTGCCTTTATAATTAATATTTTGCATGAATGAAGTATAACATTAAAAAATATGTGACTGCATGATTTTTGTACATGTTTATAATCGCACTTCCATTGTGATGATGTTATTACACTAACACTGTGTCACTATTGCATTTGCTGCTTCTTTTTTTCAATGTTTTTATTAAGGACAAAATAAGAGAATAAGGGCTAATACATTGAATATACTGAACAGACAACTTTGAACAACAATGAAACTAATTCAGCTATTTACATTATTTACAGAGGCCTGAAAAATGTTTGAATAGTACAAATATTATAAGAAAAAAAACTTTCAGTGAAGCAAACAACTAATGATTAAACAGGGTTAAAAATCAGTTCAGAAAGTCTCAATTAGGTTTGAAACATTTGTCCATGGGTTGTTAATAAAACTCCTTGGATATATTCTAAGTTCTGATTTCTTTGTCTATGGTTTCTTCTAGTAAGGAGAGAAATTCACAAAGACTCAGAGAGGTGGTACAGGTCTATTTCTTTGTAATACATTTCCTGGCTACTGCTGATATTGTCCATAATAAGTATGAATCTGATTTATTCAAAGAAAATGTTTCATCAACATTAAGAACAATTACAGTTTTAGTTAATGTGAAGTTATATGAAAACAAAAGCTGAAAGCAAAGCAAATATCTCTCCAAACATTCCTTAGTTTAGAGCAATCATAGAAAATATGGAACCAATCTGCATCACATGATGTTAGACATCTCCAGCAAATGATGTTATTCAATTTTTTTGAATTTAGCAATTTTGTCAGGAGTTAAAAATGTTCTGTGTAAATACTTCCAAGTAAATATATCCCAATATTGACCTCAAGAAGTGAATTTTACAGAAGATAGAATTTTAAGTTTTTCTGTCTGGGAGACACTATGATGTAGGCTTTTAGTCATTGTGTTCCATTGCTGTTAAAATGTACCTGTAACTTAACAAAATGGTGTATAATTTGGATACTAAACTGTCAAACTGTTGCTTATTAAATATTTCAGATATGGGGGTTATTAAGGGAGGCTGATCTAAATATGAAGAGTTCCAAATAATTCTGCATAAGTCTTGAAAATAAGCAATTACACTTTGTAGTAATAACTAATCTTGTGAAGATAAGTTATTGTCTTTCATAATTTGCCAGAATTGTAAAGTCTCCAAGTCTTTAATAATTGTTTCCAAGAAATAAAACTTTTAGTTTCCCATTCATTAAATATGTTAATGTGAAGTTTATCCTGGAAGTTTTTTTGTGATTTTAAAGGGGATTATTAGGTCAAACCAGGATTTGATATCTGCATTTGAGTATATTATCTTTCTAAAGTTGTTAGTAATGTTATTTAGATAGTTTAGTTTCATGGGTTTTGTCTCATTATATTGAACATGTGACTAAGAAGAAACCAGAACTTATTGGAGAGATGTTTGAAAGGAATTTTACATGACAGTGAATTTTCATTCTTTATTATAGCTGTATGGAGACCTTTCCTATTTGAGTTGTAATGTCAGTCAATCCAATTTAATGTGCTTTTGGGTAATGATGCTTTAATATATGTTTCCAAGTCAGGGAATCTTAAACAACCATCATCCCAAGATCTAACATGATGCATATACACAATCCTATTTTTGTTTGGGTACCATAGGAAGTTTAATAAAGTTTTATTTATGAGTTTAATATAATTATTCCCAAGATGGGTGTTTAGAGCCAGAACAATATATAAAAGTTTTGGAAGAAGAGTCATTTTTAACAGTTGCAGTCTGTCCTCAAATGAAAAAAAAAAACATATTGTTTCAGCTTTTTATGTATGTATTTACCTGAGATATTATGCTTTTATAATTTGCCTCTCTTATTTTTTCCAAGTTTTTGCAATAAGTTTATCCCTAAGTAATTTAGTGTATTAACTTGTTCACCAATAATGCTTTGGTTAATTAGCTGAGATTTCCCTTTGCCATTAAGAATAATATGTTGAGAATTTTGCTTATTAAAGTGGAGGCCTGAATTTTTTGAAATTATTTATTAGTATGTCTAGTTCTAATAATTCTTCATTTGACTTAGGTAAGGTAAGCAGAATATCACCTCCAAATAGCCCTGTTTTAGAAGTGTATTGATTATAAATATTAATGCCTTTGATTTTTTGATTATTTCTAATTGATGTTGCTAATATTTCTATGACAAAGGCAAATAATATTGGGAATAAAGGACAAACGTGTTTGGTGTCTTTGGGTATGGGGATCTACTTTGAAGTGAAGAGGCCTAATTTGACGTATGCCAATTTATCTTTATAAATAGCCTTTATCACGGAGATGAAAGATATTGGAAATGAGAATGTTTTTAGTATTTCAAACAAAAAATCCCAGTTTACAAAGTCAAATGTTTTTTCTGTGTCAAGACTCACCAATAAGGCTTCTTCATTTTTTTCTGTTTAAGAATTCTGTTAATGTTAATATTCTTTTGATATTATCATGTGTGTGCCTTTTATGAAAAAATCCAGTTTGGTCATTATGAACTAAATGTGAAAGTGGAACCTTTATTTTGTCCAGAAATATAGACATACAGATTTTGTAGTCATTATTTAATTAGGAAATTGGTCTATATGATTTACATAGCTGTGAATCTTTGTTGGATTTAAGAATAGGGGCAATCAAGGAGTATCGCCAAAAGAGAGGGATCAATTTTTTAGTTTGTATTTCAACCCGGGCCTTATGAAGTAAATATATAATTGAATCTGTAAAAAGCTTATAAATCTCTGCTATAATACCATCTATGCTAGGAGCTTTGCTAGGTTTAAGATTTTTGATTTTATTTTTGATTTCATTTAGAGTTTTTTATTTTTAGAGAGTTGTGCTAAGAATGTCTGGAATGGCATTCAAATTTAAAGTGATTAATTCTTGGGCTGTAATGTTTTTGTTTATATTATCAGAGTTATAAAGTTTGTTGAAATGATATCAAAAGGTTGCTAATATATCTCCGATATCAGAAATGGTCTTATTAGTACCTTCATGTAATAATTTTAAGATATTATTAGCCTTGGAATGTAATTTTGGTCTTAATGACAAATTGTGCATGTGTTTGTGAGTAAGAGCATAAGAGTTTAATTTCATTTTTTTCTAGTGCTAAGTTTGTTTTGTGTGCCAAAATGTCTAGATATTTCTTGTTTACTGCATCTATTTCTTTTTTATTATATGAGTTTAATTGTGATGACTTAGATCTCAAGGAGGTTAATTGAGATTGTAGGTTTTGTAGTTCCAATTTCCATTCCTTAAGTTTTTTCTTATGCCCAACTACAGTTATATGATAAATATATGCTTTCAGAGCATCCCAAACCATAATAATGTTTGTTTCAGAGTTATTATTTGTCTCTAAGAAATTTAATTTTGATAATAACCATGGTTTAAAGTCTTTTAGTTTGGCAATATAGGCAGGAATTCTAGTAACAGTATTTAGTTTCATGAAGTCTATTTGCATATCTAACATAAGACAATTGTGGTCTGATAAAGGACAAGGAAGGATAGTAAAGGATGTAATGTTTAATTTTAAATCATTGGAGATAAGGACTTTATCCATTCTGGTTTGAAATTTAAATCTAAGATCAGTGTGTGTATAGCAGAGTGATTTGTTATTTCTAGAGTTATATGCATCATTCAGATTATGAGAATGTATCCATTTCTTAAGAAGTTTAGCAGTGGATGTTAGTCTTAGTGGACGACTGCTTGTTGTATCAGAATTGTCTAATAATCTGTTAAAATCACCCCCTAGAATCAGATTCCCTTTTGATATACTATCAGTAAGACCAAGATGTTTAGTAATTGAAGCACACAGTCCTGGGACCCAGTAAAGGTCAGCAAGCATCCAAATTCTATGATTGAATTTTAGGACAGTGATAGCTAGTAGTCCCTTGGGGTCTTAGGTTCATAGGTTCATAGGTTCATAGGTTCGTACTAGGCTATCTGCCCTAGGGCATTTATA
Organism: Protopterus annectens; assembly: GCF_019279795.1. NCBI lineage: Eukaryota > Metazoa > Chordata > Ceratodontiformes > Protopteridae > Protopterus > Protopterus annectens. Next base: position 397,378,132 of record NC_056726.1, read on the forward strand.
AGCCTAGCCAGAGTGGGTGTGGCTTTCACCACCCCTTAGGATGAGAATACTATGCCCATTTAGGGTTTAGTTTACTGTGCCTCTGTCTAGTAGTGACACAGAGATGACCCCCGGGGTAAACCTATGATCTCTAAGATAATATTTGAGGGCAGATAACATTCTTCCATAGGATCATCACTCCTCTCCTTTTAGACTTAAATGAAGCATGAGTTAGTATTGTATAAGTGTTTGGTTTCCAAACATCCTTTTCTGTATTTTCAAAATGTGTTTCTTGTAGGAATACTATTTGTGGTTTGATAAGTTAAGGTAACTCAAAAGGTTTGACCTCGTCTTTGAATTGCTGATGCCATTTATATTAAGTGAAGCTAAAGACAAAGACATGGTGAGTTATAAGAGTAATTTCTCCAATGGTCAGTAATAACTGATTGTATTATCTCAATGCATTCAATGAAAAGTTGAGACTTCCAAACTTTGATTTAAGTGACATGCTTGCAAGAATCATGACTGTGAATATGATGTGAAGTATATTTTAATAAAGCCTAAGTGCAGAAAGAAACAAAATGATCATATTAAAACATAGAGAAACAAATAATGTATTTCCCCAGCACATAGATGGAAATAAAAAAGCTAACTAAATATTCCAACTCCAAGATCACACTACAGTGAGGAAAGGGATGCATTTCACAATCCACACTGTACCGTGACTCTACACATAACATTGAGTAAATATCAACAAATCTACAGTTGCATTTGCTAATATTTACTCTCGGTTTCCTAATGTTCAGCAACATGAAAATCAACCAACTGCCATTCATCTTTCCATATTGACCGAACCAACCTTCAATATTTTTGATAGTAAACCAAGTGGTGCACATATATTAGAAAGTATTGTAAACAACAGTAATGAACATCAAAGGAGCCTATAGCCTGGCTCAGACATTATATCTAGTTAGACTATATGTCAGTCCAACTGAAAGTCTGTCATTTTGTGTTTAAAAACATGTTAATCAACCAACAATTTGTGTAAAAAATGCATAAATGATTGCTTGAGCATAGTTATTCATCAACACTCTAATATTTTGTTCATCTATATTGTTCTAATCAAGTAAAAGCTGGATGTAAGAGTAAAAGCTCCCAAATATTTCTCTTATGTTAACATTAAGGGGCTTCACAGTTACCTCAGTGAAATATATTAAAGTACATTTTGTTAAGATGAATAGATAATATTGGACTGCATTTATTTTTATAGGATTAAAAGTCTGACTTCGTTATTATCTATATTATTTATAAGAAGAAGTAGTGAACGGTTCTTGGAATTCATAAATTTCAATGTCCTGGATCAACTAATCCATAGTCCCACCAGGGGCTCCAATATCCTAGACCGGGTCATTACCAACATGGGAAATCAATGCTCCATACCTATGGTCACCCCCCTCGTTAGTCAGGTCTGACCATAAGCTAATCACCCTTAACATCCACATCCCACCCTCACCCCCCAGTAAAGAAACCACCATAAAAAACTTCTCCAAAGCCAACTTCATGCTACTCAAGTCAGAAGTGACAAACTTCATGACACCCATGCAGATGGGAACTGAAAGTTCAACTGCTGAATCCTACACTAAGGCACTGTACGAGCACATCCACTCATGCATGAATCGTGCCATCCCAAATAGAACCAAAATGCTCTCATCCAAAAAAAGGAAGCCAATCTGGTGGTGCCTGCCATAAACAAACTTTACAACAAAAGGAAGAAACTTTTGCAGAAAAGAGGAAAATCCCAGGATGCAAAAAATTCCCTTACTAGCCTCAGTAAGAAACTGAGATGCCTCATAAAATCCTCCAAAGCTAGTTACGAAAATAAAATTGCCAAAGATTCCAAAGACAACCACAAAGCATTCTATAACTATGTCAAGAATCTAAATGGCAATGCTCAGATCTACTCTGAGCTAAAACAGAATGGCATTAAATATACTGATCAGAAGGACATTGCCAATATCCTGGCAGATCGATTCAGTGTCAACTTCACCCCCCCCTCTCACCCCCTAAATGGCCCATCTCAATACCGGAAGATTGCCAAATTCCAGTAATAATGGCCACACAGGTACAAAATGGACTCTCTAAAGCCAAGAATACAGCATCCATGGGACCAGATGACATCCCGGGCTGTGTACTACATGAACTACAATATGAACTGGCACCTCACCTAAGTGTCATGTTTAATCATAGCCTCACCTCAGGTTTCGTGCCCACTGAGTGGCACAGAGCTACAGTTATCCCAATCCACAAGGGGGGATCCACCTTGGATCCCGGAAACTACTGTCCCATCAATCTGACAAGAATTATCTGCAAGGCCATGGAGCGTATTTTGATGGAACTTATAAACAAAGACATTGGCAACCTTCAAACACTGGACCCCACCCAATTTGGGTTTGTGAAGGGCCGATCTTGTCTCTTGAACCTGATTGACTTCTTTGAATCAGTCTCAAGAGCCATGGACAAGGGCAAGGTGGTTCACACAGCCTATCTAGACCTTGCCAAGGCCTTTGACACCATCCCCCACTCTGGAATCATAGATAAACTTACTAAGTTGGGCATTAATCCCTATGTCACCCAATGGGTTGCTAAATGGCTTACTTATAGAACCCACACTGTAAAAGTAGCCGACTCCAAATCCAGCTCCAGGCAAGTGACAAGTGGAGTACCTCAGGGTTCAGTCCTGGGGCCGCTCTTGTTTGGCATCTACTTCTCTGAAGTACAGGTCAACACTAAGGGACTCTGGCTAACAAAGTTTGCAGATGACTGCAAACTGGGAGCCATTATTGAATCCCCAAATGATGTGGATACTCTACAAAAGGGCCTTACAGAAACAGATGATTGGTGCCAGAGCCATGGGCACAAGCTCAATGCCAAGAAATGTATTGTTATCCCCTTTGGGAAAAAACATGTATCCATGAATTACCATATAGGTGGCAGTACACTAAACACAGAAAGTGTGATAACAGACTTAGGGACACAGGTGGACAGTGGTCTCACCTTCGATAACCACATCACCACAATGGTCAGGAAATCCTTCTATGTGGCACACCTCATCACGAAGGGCTTTTCATCCAGAAAAAAGGAGGTCATTGTCCCACTGTACTCATCCCTCATTAGACCCATTATAGAATACAACGCCCCATTTGGTATGTACCTCTCAAGACATCTGCAACAACTGGAAAGGCCTCAGAAATACCTCACTAAAAGAATCACAGGCCTAAAGCAGATGCCCTACGCTGACCGCCTTAAAAAACTCCAGCTATACTCTGTCACATATTGTCTACTCAGAGGCGATCTCTGCTTAACATACAAGGCCATGTCAAACCCAGAGCTGTTGGACATGCTACACTTAAAGAAATCCCAATCCCTCAGAGCTACACGCTCCAGGGATCTAAACCTTGTCATCACAATAAACAAAACATGCTGGAGGGATAGGTTCCTGACCCAGAGACTTCCCAGACTCTGGAATAGATTGCCCATACATGTCAAGCAGAGTGCCTCTTTGGCCCTCTTCAAGAGGAACCTTGACGATTGGATGGGAGAAAGGAAATTCACCCCAGGGATCACGTCAGTCGCCCTGCTAGACAGGGGTCCAGGAAAGTAAATAATATGGGAAGAAATAGCCAGGGAATTGTTATGGCTAGGCTTGTATAGGCCCTAGGGCTGATAGCCTAGTACTAACCTATGAACCTATGAATGACCAAATCAATAAAAGGAAAGTGACATGACTACACTAAAATGTGCTTAATGTTGACTGTTCAACAACACTGCAAAAATAAAACTTCATGTAGGCTATTCTTATAATGGTAATAATGCAGTGCCATATAGCTAAGCATTGCTAAGTAAAGTTTAGTGATGAATACATTTCCTGCATTATTAAAACAAACTTCTCTATTTCATCTTCTGTTCAGATGCAGATAATTTATTATGTGTTATATTGTAACCATTCATCTTGCATCTATTTATTATTTCCTTTTTACTTTTGCAAGGTCTGCTTAACTTGCTCTTATTTTCTAAACAATCTCAGTTAAAGTGTAGCCACTTTAGCTACTTTACATATAATAGAAAAATGTCAATAAACTTTGTAATAGAGAAGCAAGTTATATGTTCATTAAGAAAAGGGACCTTATCATTAACTAGGTTGTATTGATGTAACAATGCTTGCAGTTCTTAGGTTTACCACCAGAGGTCAACTCATGTATTTTAATCTATGCTAAATTGTTGCCTGTTCGATTCTCAGTTAGAGCGTCTTCTGTGTGGCGACATGCGTGAATGGGCATTCCTTCATTGAAGGTTGTGCGTTAGGCCCGGCAAGCCAGTACATAAAAATCTACTGCCAATCATTAGCGGACTGGAGTTCCACTATGGTGACCCCTAACCGGGAAAAGCAGAAAGACACAACAACAACAACAACAACATTCACTTCATAAAAGACAGATGATTCTTCAAAGTTTTTCTTGCTCAAGATTCTTACAGTTATAAAAGCTTCTATATAGCCAAAATCTGCCGACTGGACTGGACCTAAGGCCACTATCTCAGTGCAGCTATCTGCAGTATCATAATCACATACAACTGTGTGCTTATTCACCCTAAGAGCTGTCAGCAAAATATTCTGGGAAGTACTGTTTGACAGTGGCATCCAAGACCACCTCATACATGTTCTTGTCCCCATAGTAATGAATCATGTGAATTTTTTTTTTTTATATATAACTGCCTTAATGCTTACAATTAGCAGGGCTACAACACCTTTTTTTGTAAGCAACTGCCTTAATGTCTACAATCTACAATTAGCAGAGTTATAAAACCTTGTATTCAAAAATGTTATTAGATGATGCCCATATAGCCCCTCTAGTCTTATGCAGCAATATGAAAAAGCTGTTAACCAGCTTCTGCTGTACAAATAATCTACTTGTTTTCAGTCTAATAGAGCTTCCATGGCACTGAAGCTTGAGGTACACACATAACAAAATGTTCTCAAAAGCTTGAACAGTTTGCTGTCTTCAGGGATTACATAATTAGGAAGCACTACTACAGACTTTTTAAATTGTGTGTATATTTATGTTTCTAAGTCTGGACTGATTCAGGCTTATACTTGTTTCTGTGAGCTTTAATTTAAATTAGTAATCATATTAAACTGTTATTTTCCAATTTCTAAACATCAGCTTGAAAATATAACTTTTTATATAAATAAAAAAATCTAACTTACTTAAATGCAGCAGTCTGAGTGTTTTCAGCTTTACTTAGGAAGTTTGAAGCTAAGGGTGCATTTCCAATACTGTTCCCTACACTTCCTGTAGGGAGCAACATAGCAGAACAGACCAACAGCTTCCAGAAGCCTTAGGGAAGACAAAGCAGTTTAAAAACAGCTCAAGGGTCATCTTGAGGTAAGGAAAAGCTTAATCTTGAATTTAAACAACATTCTTTGAGTAAAAAATGGCTTAGTGAGGTAACAAAGGTAAAAATAAAGCAAAAAAAAATGGCACCATATTTACTAGTGGAAGTTTCCCAGTCATAAACAGTGTAACATATACACTAACATTAATAAGATTTAAACTGAGCATTTAAAGTTAAATACATGCAAAAAAAAAAAAAAAACACAGATTATCTAATGTGATTAAGTTATTGTGACACCTTATAGTATGTAGTCGGTTAAACATGCTGCATTATTATTTTAATAAATATTTATACATATACTTATATTTATTATTATTATAATTAATTATATTAGTTAATTATTATATTTATATATATATACCACAAGGCTCTATACTAGGGCCCTTGCTGTTCTCCATCTTCATTAACGACCTTTATACTGTCATCCCAAAAGTCAGCTGTATCCAATATGCTGATGACGCTACTCTGATTTGCTCAGCCACATCTCCAGTAGAGTTATGGTCAGCTACCCAGACCACCTTTAATAAAATAGAAAACTGGCTTTCTGAACATCGTCTGATCCTAAATCCCCAAAAAACTAAAATGCTATTATTTTCACCAATACATAGGTCTATCGCTTTCACCTTTACCATAAAATCAAATGATGGCACAATAATCTCCCCTGACCCATCTACAAAACTATTAGGTGTCATCATAGACAATAATCTAAAATTTGACCTACATGTTAACCAAACTATCAAAACCATCAATAAAAAACTAGGGTCACTTTACAGAATAAAAGTCTTCCTAACCCTTCCAGCTAAAATTGCCATAGCTCGCTCTCACCTTTTTTCAACCCTTCTGTATGCATCCCCTCTACTCTTGAATTTAAACAAGACTGTCCTTAACAAACTCTCAATTTGCTACAACCACATTGCCAGGTTTGCCACTGGCTACCTTTTAGGACACATCATTACATCAGTCTAAATCAACTTGGGTGGCTTGAACTACCCAGCCTAATCCAGTATAACCAATTGATTATGGCCTATAAAATCCTCTATAATCCGGACAATACTCATGCACTTAAAAATATTATTACCCCCTATAACAATCCTAGACTGCTTCGATCCTCTAACAAACTACTAATTCAGACTTGCAAAATTAATAACACAGCCGGTGATTCTCTCCTTGCAAACTCTGTAAGTAGATCCTGGAACTCTCTTCCAGCTGATATTACATTACTTTCTACCTTAGGTCAATTTAAAACTAGACGCAAACAACATTTGTCACTTAACTGGCTATGTCAATGTATCAAGCCTGGCTAACTCTCTCTAGAACGTGTAAAAATCTGTTAACCAGTTTACTGTGTAATTTAATTTAATCCTGAGTTGTGGTCAGGATTAACTGTAACCTGTGGAACTTGTTTAACTTGCTTACTTATGTAATCTCTGTAAATAGTCTGTTTGTAATATGTAATGCTGGTATTATTTAATGCTGTATCTGCTTACCCTTGGAGCTTTTCTCCCCGGGCCTCCGCTGAAAATGGACATGCATCCAGTCGGACTATCCCGGTCAACAAATGTAAAATAAAATAAAACAAATAAAATAAATAATTATATATGTATGCAGCATGGAGCCCTACCCTAACTCACTTAAAGAAGTAGCTGCACGTATTAGATTTACTAACAGTGCCTATATGGAAATCAACTCAGTTATGTTTTTGTTTTCTTTTTGGCTATAAATTATCTCAGTATGCAATGAGATTAAACTTTTTAAGCAATTCCTTAATATTATTGCTGTAAGTTAACTATTTGCTCTGTGTGTTAAAAAAGAAGTTATGTCTTACCATAACGTTCCATCTGTGTTGTTGATCTTCTTCCATTCATCACTGTTGGGTTTGGTCTCGAGCCCTCGGAACCGAGTTGGCTTAATATCAAGCTCGCGTACACCAAAAACTCTCGAGCTAAGCTGTGCCCACTATGCCCTTCTCCCAATTACATCAGATCAAGTTTGCATGCAATATATATATATATATATATATATATATATATATATATATATATATATATAAAAGCAGAGGCCATTTCTGTGCAAAACCCTGAAACACCACAAGGACCCATAAGATCCACCAGGAGCCTTGGAGGGGGATGGAGGGTGGGTTGTGATGACTGGAAGAAGATCAACTCAGATGGAACGTTATTGTAAGACGTAACTTCTTTATCTGATGTTGTTGATCGTCTTCCTATTCATCACTGATGGGACAGAATCCCAAGCTACTTGGAGAACCTGGGTGGCCCTTATGGAAGAACATTCCTGAGCACCATTGAGCCAAAGGCCGCTCTTCCCCTGGAGATCAGATCCAACTTGTAATGCTTGATGAAGGTATGGGGGTTTAGCCCAAACGGCTGCTGTGCAAATGTCATCCACGGAAGCTCTGGAATGAAAGGCAACAGAAGTTGCAATAGCTCTCATTGAGTGAGCTTTGACATTAAGAGGTTTAGGTTCATTAGTTTGAGAGTATGAGAAAGTAATGCAAGCTCCGAGCCATTTTGATAGGGTGACCTTTGATATGGCACATCCCATTTTTGTTCCAGGGAAGGAGTTAAAAAGTTGATCTGACTTACAGAAAGATTTAGTCCTGTCTAAATAAAAACACAATTGTCTATGTACATCCAATGAGTGCAGACAGTATTCTCCTTTATTTTAATAATTTGGGAAAAACACTCAGAGCTCAATGGACTGGTTGATGGAAAAATCAGAAATTACTTTGGGAAGAAAAGACGAGTTAGTATGAAGAGATACTCTGTCTTTATGAAAGATTAGATACGGACTCTTAATGCATAAGGCTTGAAGTTCTGAAATCTGTCTAGCTGATTTGCTGCCACCAAAAAAAGAGGTTTCCATGAAAGAAATTTAAGGTCACATTTTGCAGCAGGCTCAAAAGGGGGTAAAGAAAGAGACTGTAATATGAGAGAGAGATTCCATGTCTCTGCAGGCTGTCTGATTGGGGGTTTGCTATGGAAAACTCCTTTGAGGAAGGTCTTGCAAATGCAGGTGGAGCTAAGTGGAATGCCTTCTAGACCATTATGAAAATTGGAGATAACTGCCAAGTGAACTCAAATAGTGGAAGCTGAGGCTCCATTGTTGAAAAATTCAGAAAGGTAGTGAAGTATAACAGATGCAGGAGCTGAGAAGGGGTCCAGCATCTCTTTTCTAGACCAAAGAGCGAACCTTTTCCACTTATCTCTGTAGAGTTTTCTGGTGGAGGCCAGAATAATATCGCGAACAGGTGAGGAGAGGGATTCCTGCCTGGCGACTAGTGGAAGTGGAGAAACCGAGCTGTTAGCTTGAGAGTGGACAGATTTGGGAGAGTCAACCCTTGGGGTGAAAGATTAGGTCCTGATGAGTGTCCAAGATCCATGGAGGTTGTAATAGGTATGGCCAGAGAAAGGGGAACCACACTTGATGAGGCCAGAATGGGGCAATGAGGATCATCTTGCATCTCAACTGAATTGCTTTCTTTAAAAATAGAGGCATCAAGGGAATTGGAGGATAAGTGCAGAGGAGTCCTGTGGGCCAATCATGAGTCAAAGCATCTCTTGGTGACTCCCCTTCTGGAAGAAAAAGGGCAAAGAAGCTGCTGCATTTGTTGTTTGATGGGGAAGCAAAAAGATTGCAGCAAGGCTGTCCCCAACGGCTGAAAGTTTCTGCCATCACATTTAGATTGAGAGACCACATGTGTATTAGGAGGATGCATCTGCTCAACCTGTCCACAATCATGTTGGAGCTCCCCGGGATATGCGTTGCTATAAGAAAGCTGTTGGAAGCTATTGCCCAATGCCAAATTCTCATGGCCTGCCAACACAGGGGATAGGATTTGGCCCCTCCTTGTTTGTTTATGTACCTGATTACTGACAAATTGTCTGATTGAATCACAATCATTCCTGAAGGAAGGAGTGGATGTAGTGCCTGCATTGCCAACAGCACCACTCTCAACTCCAGGACATTATTATGCATGTTGGCCTCTAAGCTGGACCACGTGCCTTGGACTGTCTTTCCCTGAAAATGCCTCCCCCACACTCTATCACCGTGGTGTTGGGTTGTGGAATCTGGAAGGGGCAACACCAGAGATTTTCGTCTGGCCTCATCCACCAAAGAAGATCTTGCTTGCAGGAATTGGTGATGAGGATCTCTGAGTTGAGAGGATGAAGGTTTGCCAACCACTGGGACAAAAGGAGCCATTGTAACAGTCTCATATCTAATCTTGTCAGAGAAGCAATTGAAATGGCTGCAGCCATATACCCCAGAGCTTGTAGAACTTCTCTCGCTGACACTTTCCTTTGACAGATTATCACTTGTACCTATAATCTTAACCTCTGAAGCCTGTGAGGTGGACGAGAAACAAGGCTTGTTCCAGTACTGAATACTGCTCCTATGATTTCCAACTGTTGGGTAGGATGGAGATTGGATTTTTCCCAATGGACTGTGATGCCTAGAGACTCCACCAATGAGAGGGTGTAGCAGAGGGCCATGATCAGTAGGCACTTGGTGGGAGCAGAGAGGAGTCAATCATCTAGATATGGAAACACCTGGAATCCCTGAAGTCTCAGATGAGCTGTCACCCTGCTAGGCATTTCGTGAACACTCTGGGGGCCGTAGAGAGACCGAATGGCAGGGCTCTGATCTGGTAATGATTGGCTCCCAGCCAAAAGTCAAGAACATTCCTGGAGCATTTGTCCATTTTGATGTGGTACTATGCATCCTGGAGCACATCCAAACATCCTCCCGTAGTAAGGGGAGAATGGATTGTATAGTGACCATGCGGAATTTGGTTTGAACCACTGACTTGTTTAGTTGGCTGAGATCCAAAATGGTGTCTCCAGTCCCCGGTCTTTTTTGGCACCAAAAAAAATCTTGATAATCCGGATCAGCAATGGTCTGGGGGGACTGGCTGTATGACTCTTTTTTGACACCGCTTTTTTATTTATGAAGCCACTTCTTCCCTTTGACTGGGTGGAACATCGGGAAGGTACTTTGGAGTTTTGGGTGAGATATTAGAGGGATGTAATAGCCTCTGGAGATTATTCTCTGTACCCACCAATCATTTGTAATAGAGTGCCAGGCAGGTTGGTGCAGAGAAAAATTCTTATTTATCATGGTAATTGATTCCATAGCTTAGGTGCACTAATCTGAAACAATCTTATCTTCAGTATGGATTCACTGTAATCAGTAGCAAATATCAAGTCTTTGTTATATGTATGAAAATGGTGATGTTTATGCTTAACATCTATAAAAACAACTTGAGTGTCATTCTGATGGCACACAAATATTTTAATGTCACCTCTAATTAATCTATAATATACAGAATACAGGTTCAGCTGGACCGGTCTGTTTTCTTATTTAACCTAAGCAGTGTTCTCAGTTAATCTAATATGTACCAGAGAAATACACTCTTATTTTCTTAAGTGTACTCTAAGGTGATTTTGTTCTTAATACAATAAAAGCATTTAAAGGGCATATGTTCAGTCAAAGGGCATATGTGTGATATACATATAAAGGAACTAATGTGGCCAAATTTTAGTGTAAAATATTTCTGATGGTAAAGTAAGTCTTTTTACATATATTATGTCTCTTTATTTTAAAAGAACAAGAATTCTTAGTGAAGGCACCTTAGATCTTCAAATTGTTCTATAGCAGGAGTAATTTCATTAGCAAATACATATGAATAGCCAACATTCTCGTTTGCAAAATGAATAACGGCACATCTTGAGATTCCAAAGTTTTCTGTTTGGATCCAAGTAATACAGGTTATCTGTCTGGATCCGAAGGAGTCAATGATCTCAAATATTGCTAACAGGGCAAGCAGCATAATATATTCCCTCAGCCTGCATTGCCTGTGCGACTGAGCAAGTCATTTAACCAGACACTGCTCCCAGGCCAAGTCTGAAAAAGGTCAGTGGAGATCAGTGATCTACCCAGAAAACAAACACAAACATATAAATAAAAAACCACTGTGGAAAGGACAAACATAATATATATATATATATATATATATATATATATATATATATATAAAATCACTACTAAATACCAAATGCCCAAAATCCCGATGCTTAAAACACCGAGGCCACATGCCCGAAACACCACAGTACCGAATATTTAAAACCGCGAAATTCAAAATCGCGAAAGTTACACAACCAAACAGCAAACACACACACACACCTTCCTCCACAACCAAACAATGCATCCTACACTAGACATGGGCAGTAGGGCAAGCCCCTCTGCACCCCCCTACTTTATTATTCTAACTCCAAGATCGCACAAACATCACAGCCACACATTACAGTCCCTCGCACACACACGCACACACACACGCACACACACACGCACACACACACACACACACACACACACACACACACACACACACACACACACACACACACACCACAGTCACAACACATACTTACACACACTACACCCCTCACAAACACACTTACACACACATACTTACCTGAACCGCAACACCAGAAGCGCTAACGCAAAATCCCTTAACATCGGGATTTTGCTTTTCGCGCTTCTGGTCTTTCGGTAATGAGGGGTTTCGGTCATCTGGTCTCGTTGTTATCAGCTTCGGGATTTTGGACATTCGGTATTTCATAGTGATCCTATATATATATATAAAAATATCTGTAGAAGAAAAACACTGCAATGGAGAAAAGCACTTAAATATGGGAGCAACATGCATAGTCTGCATAAATAATAAGCTAAGATCAGGCTTGAATCCTGGAATAGTAAGACGTAAACTTAAACCACTACGAAGTTAATACATGTTGGAACCAATAACTCCTTTGACTGAAGTTAGCACATGGGGTTAAGTTTAATTATGTTTTAAATGAATACAAATGTAAATCTTTCAACTCCAGTAAGCCAGGCACAACACATTCTTGTATTAACAGAATTAAATGTGTAAATGGCTAGGCATTTTATGGTTCCAATATTTATTTGCCTAATATTTTTCCTATGTTCCTAACATATATTATTTCTATATAGTGCCGCATAAAGAGTAGGTGTATTAACATAAGTATGTTGCTGATTTCTAGTACTGTCTCTAGGAATTATATAGAGCTTGTTCTACAGCTGGGAGATATGTTGGCTAAATGCTTTTTTCTTTCCAGTTCAGTACTACAGCTATCTTGGAGACCTTTACTTAGTTACTTGAGATCCTATCTGAATACATTGATTAAGTTTAATCAAAGCAGCTTTTTGGTATGTCATTACAGGCATTTGCCATGAGGTGGTGTCAAAGGAAAAATAAACTTCAAAAAGATCAATACACGGCAGGTTCGGGTTAAGGCACTTTAATCTTGCAGCAAGGAGACAAAAACGTGCTAATACAGAGTTTGTCTAACTAAAATCAGGAACTGAAGCCATTCTTATACATTTCTGACAAGGCATTGCCTACTAAGCTGACGTAACAAATCACAAGTTCTTTCAATATTATTTCATAGCAGCTGTTTGTCCATGATTTTCTGCTGGCACATCAAGTTTATGAAAAAACTTCATAAGAAAAACAACATGGCCTTGATGACCACCAGTCAGATACAACTTCTCACTATGCAATGTTACCATTCAAGGTACTATGTCTAATTTGAGCACAAAGCAAGTACAGATTATACTTCATTTCTTCAAGCAATCATTGTTTAACTGTATCTAGTTCTTCTGCAGCTGTGCATGTTCTCATAACATGAACAGAGCTAATTGTTCAAGTTCAGTAACATTATAGAAAACAGTATTGTTCTATTCATTAATTTCCTGACCTAGCAGATAATCACCTGTTTCACAGTATATTTCCAAAATGCATAAACATGAATTTTGCTGTGCTAGCAAATACTAGGTCAGGGTGCATCTTGCAGTTTTCAGAAAGCATATTGTCATTTTAGAAAAGCATCTTTTCACACAAAACTAAGCTGTACATAAAATAGAATGAAATGTGTTAACCCTTTTAGCTTCTAATAAGCACTAAACACATACATTAATACATATTTTTCTATCATTTCCCCCCGTTAATACTTTTATTCTATTTTCAAAAGCATAAGCAGTTTGCTTCTTCTCCTAACCTCTTCTGTTCAAGATTTGCAGTTAAGAGAGTCATTCGGTTTAAACTTATGAAAATGTTTCATTTTTCAACAATTCTTCAATTTCAGTACTTTGATACAAAGTTTCAGAAACTGACATGTCTATAAAATCTTTGATTAATCTTTTCATGCAGGGAACACCACAACAAACCCACACTCCCAATAGGAGTAATCCCACACAAATGGCAATCAGGATGTTCATTAGGATGCTACACCACCCCCAAACAAATTCTGGAAAAAGTCCATCAGTGGGTTTGGGCCTGGTTTAGTCTTGGTCGACACTTGCTGAATCACCTCAAGATGGTCGTTTATCTCATGCTGGTTGTCAGGAATATATGAACAGCACTCCTCTTTTATTAAAGCACACATATCACCTTTCGCCGCTAGGGTGAAATCAAGAGCCATGCGGTTTTGAAGCACCACAATTCTCATAGCGTTCAGTTCATCAGTCATTAATTCGAGAGCAGAAAAAGTTGCAATACTTATTACTTCGAGAAGTTTGGACAGTTTTCTCAGCTCCCAAATCGATTTCACTGCGCCATGTGCAGGGGCTATACCTGCCCACGATATAATAGTGTCACTCAAGTCCATATGTGTTAGTTTATCTTTGTTCTTCATGGAATTATGGTTTCTCCAGCCTGCTTCTATTCATCCCACTGGATTTTCAGGCCTTTTGATTGGATTTCTGTTTTTTTTTGGTGACCTCTCTGACATTTCAAATTCTTCCCTGAGGCAAGACTGCAGTGTGTAGTATGGCCGGAACCAGGTAACCCAAAAAACAACTGCCAGACCAGTTCTCAAGTAACCATTTGTATGCCTTTTTCCCACAAACAAAATAACAATTCTCTACTTTAGTATTAATATACACTTGCCCTGCATGAAACATTTTCTTATCAATAATAGATAGTTGTTTAAAAAGAACAAGATTATGTTGTATCTCATCAACAGTTTTATGTATCAACTCTAGATATGAGTCATAGTTTGCATCACAGATATAACCTGCATTATTGGCTTTGGTATAACATTTGTAAGGAACAGTCACATTACAATTACTCCAACCTACCTGAACAGTATCATTTTTGTAAAAACACACAATTCCGTTTTGTGTAACAGGCAGGTACAATGCTATTTTGTCTTGTGATTTTACAGTTGTAGTATCAAAAATCAAATTTTCCCAGGTCTCATTGACCACTAGGGGAACAGCACTCATTAACAATCCCCCATATGCTGTTGGTATAGCTGTGCAAATACAGCAATTCAAAACATTAAAAGTTTCAGCATACACATATTTAATTGCTTGGTAAGTGTTAAAGTTCAGATGCCAGTCTATGAGTGATTCACGTTTATTCAGTTCAGCCCATGTGGCTGGAAAAAGGAAAGGCCACAGCAAAAAAATCATTGTTATCAGTATGGTTAACAGGATGATCATGCAATATTTCTGGGGTTGTTCTGCATTTCTGTTTTCTCTGTATCAGGTCATTTTGTTCTTGTTGGGTAACAGTAACAAGGGTTTTGTCCAGTTCAAAGTTCTTAACCAGTTTACAGTGTGTCAAGTGAATCCAGGACGCTTGCTCTGCGATCTTGACTGCAGTGGGTGTCGACAGTAGCACTTGGTATGGCCCTTCCCACTTCGGTGTCGTCCAATTCTTTCTCTTGATGACTTTCACCCAGACCCACATGCCTGGGACTACTGCTGCTTCTGATGGTCTGGCTTGTTCTTTATCTGAAACAGAATTTAACTGCAAAAGTTGTTTATTACTTAAAAGTCGTCTCGTATTCTGCAAGTGAACTGTCAGCCTCCTGGTCTGCAGGCATGAGAGGTTTCCACTGAGGTATATAATATGCCCTCCCAAATAGTATTTCAAAAGGAGTTAACCCTTTTGCATTTGGAACAGTTCTCATGCTCAACAGTGCCAGAGGCAGGCAGTGCACCCAGTTCTTTTGTATTTCACTCATTCATTTCCTAAGCTTATTTTTCAAAATTCCATTATGCCTCTCTACTAATCCTGCAGATTGTGGTTGGTATGCACAATGGTTCTTCAAGAAAATTCCAAAATATCGACTCAACTGTTGTATAGTTTGATTTACAAAGTGTGTGCCACTGTCACTATAGATCTTTTCCGGTATGCCAAATCTAGTAATAATTTCTTTAACAAGAACTTTCACAACGGTAGCTGCATCTGGATTTTTAGTTGGAAAAGCTTCCACCCATTTGGAAAACATATCTATAATGACAAGACAATACTTCTTATTTTCGCATTTGTTTAGTTCTATGAAGTCCATACAAATAGTATGGAACGGGTATGGTGGTGTAGGGAAACTCCCTTGCTTAGGCTTCAATGCCGCTTGTGCATGATGTTTATTACAAACATGACATGCCGCACACAATTTTTTAGTGTAGTTTGTAAACCCATATGTTGTAAACACTCGATTCACTAACTGTACCATCCCCCTGTTGAGACATGGCACTGCCCATGGCTCAACAAAGCTGCATATCTAAACAAGTTAGATGGCAATATTGGTTTTCCTTCTTTGGAGATGTACAGCCCTTTCTCAAGAATTGCTCCTTGTTTTATCCATTTCTGTTTTTCTACATTTGTAGTAAGTGTCTGCATTGTTTTCAACATTTCTAAATCTAAAATCTCAGAGGGTTGTAATTCCTCATTCAAAAGAAATACTTCTGAGGCTGAAGCTGCCTGTTTTGCAGCTGTGTCAGCTCTTGCATTACCTTTTGGAAATCCTATCTTGTTGCTTGGTATGAACTACTCATTTACAAATAACTACTTTCTGAGGTAACTGAATAGATTCTAACAAATCCAAAATAAACTGCGCATGATTAATTGGTTTGCCAGTAGATATTATCATTCCTCTATTCTTCCACTGTTGCGCAAAAACATGTACAGTAGAAAAAGCATACTGGCTATCAGTAAAAATATTCACACATTTACCCTTTGCTAAGGTACATGCCCATGTCAAGGCAATCAATTCTGCTGCATGTGCAGATAAATTGTGTGGTAAAGATTTCGTTTCTAAAATTTCAGTATCAGAAACTACTGCATATCCTACTAGATTCTGACCTGTGGGACCCCTTTTGCATGAACAGTCCACGTAATATGTCACCTCGGCATCATCCAAGGGAACATCCGTAAGATCTTTTTTAGGTAGTGTCTTTTGCTCAATCTCCTGCAGGCAGCTGTGTGGTGTGCCATCTGCAGGGGTTGTGAGCAAGGCAGATGGATTCAAAGTTGTACACCGTTCAATTGTCATGTGATGTTGACTCAACAGTATAGTCATACAGGAAAGATGTCTAGCAGGAGAAAGATATGCTACTTTTTCTTGCATTAAAATAATCGCGACTGCATGAGGCACTCTCAATGTGAGAGGGTGGAACAGCACTACTGAGGCTGAAGCCTGCACTGCCATTGCAGCTGCGACGACTACTGCTTGTACACAGTGGGGCAGGGATCGTGCCACTGGGTCCAGCTGTGATGAATAGTAAGCTATGGGACGTTGCTTGTCCCCATGTTGCTGTGTCAATACTGATGTCATATAACCTTGCTTACAATCTACGGTTTGGAAAAAACGTTTATGATAGTTTGGTAGTCCTAAAACTAATGAGGACACTATCAATTGCTTTAATCTACAGAAAGCTGACTCTGCTTCTGGTGTACATTGTAGTAAATCTTGTGCTGCCATAGGCTTTTTGTATAGCAAGTCAGTCAATGAAGCATAGTTCGGAATCCAACTCCAGCCGAAATTAGTTGTACCCAGGAAGGACATCATTTCCTTCTTGGTAGTCGGTTTGGGTGCTTGTAAAATTGCTATTTTTCTTTCTTCATCTAATATTCTACCTTCTTTGGATATTACATATCCCAGGTATTTGACCTGCTTTTTCCAAAGCTGCAATTTGTTTTTAACTTTATGTCCTTGAGTGGCTAAAAATTGTAGTAATGCTATGGTATCTTCCCTGCATTCTTGCTGGGTGGGGGCTGCCAGCAGGATATCATCTACATAAAGTAAAATTTGGCTGCCTCTCGGTGGGATAAATCCCGCCAAGTTACTTGCCATTTCTTGTGCGAATATTGTTTGGCTTTCACAATATCCCTGTGGTAGTCTTGTGTATGTGTACCTCTTCCCCTGAAATGTAAATACAAACCAATGTTGGCTGTCAGGGTGTATCGGTATCAAAAAGAACGCATTGCTAATATCTACCATAGAAAAATACTTCTGTTGAGGTTTTAAATCATTCAACAGGGTGTGTGGATCTGGCACCATAGGTGCTCTAGGTATTACTGCGTCATTTACAGCTTGCAAATATTGGACCATACGCCATTCCCCGTTTGCTTTCCTGACAGGAAATAAGGGTGTGTTACATGGTGAATTGGGAGATTCTATCAGTACTCCTTCCTTAAGTAAAGCTGCTATTATAGGTTTGATTCCTACTTCTCCATCTTTTCTTAAGGGATATTGTCTCTTCTGTGGTCTAAATGCTGATTTTGGTGTGATAGTAACTGATCCTGCTGTACGAATAAGTCCTACATCTGATTTTCCTGTTGACCAGAGAGTTTCTGGTATGCCTCGTAAGGCTTTTTCTTCCTCTTCTATTAAGAGTGCTACTCAGCTGTCCTCACTTGACTTCAAGTGTACAGCTGGGTGTGTCTGTGTTATCCAAATTTAACTTCTGTTTTTGTACTCCCTGTTCTGACAGTTCTAACTCTGTCTGTTTTTCCCAATTTGTGACTTTTTCTCCTAGGTCTGCCGATTTCACATTCTTGTCTTTAGTCAAACTAACATGTGGTAATCGATTAGATTTATAAAGCGCTAAAAATTCCTGGGGCAATGAACAGCTAACTACACTGTTCCCTTCTGCGTCCCAGTACAGATTATGTAATACTAATCTGTTGGCATGGTTTCTAAACAGTTCTTGCTCATATTCCTTATCATGTCCTGGTGTGCTACAGTAATAAAGAGTACAATGCAACAAATGCTGTTTATCAGTGTCAAGGGAGGGGGACTTACTGATGGCTACGTTCATCAGTTCTTCAGTTACTGCCCCTGTACCAGTCATAACCAAGTCCTGGCTGTACCAATAAAATGTTTCACCCTCCGGTCGCACTACAAAAGTATCCATTTGTCGCTGTGCTTCCATACCCTGCATGGTCGGAACTACTGCTATGCCAAATATCTGCATAAGGTCTCTGCCCAAAAGGTTTACTGGGCATTTTGCAGAAACAACAATTTTGCTTTTCTGGGTCATCCCTGAAACAGTGTCAATTATTGCTATGTTATGGGAGAGTGTCTCTCAATACAGCTGTCCATTAGCTGCTTTCACTAATATATAATCAAGTGATTCTGAATTTTCTGGTAGTTTG
The DNA here is from genome assembly GCF_019279795.1 of Protopterus annectens. Taxonomy (NCBI): domain Eukaryota; kingdom Metazoa; phylum Chordata; order Ceratodontiformes; family Protopteridae; genus Protopterus; species Protopterus annectens. Next base: position 397,397,051 of record NC_056726.1, read on the forward strand.
GAAGGATGTATCAGGGTTCGTGATGCCCCTGAGTCACACAGAAATTTAACTTCCCTCCCCTCTATCAGAAATGTAACTTCCGGTTTCGTGTCTGTTAAATAGAGCTCTAGACTCAATAATGCTAAGTCTAAAATTTCACTTTCTTCACTATCTGTGGTTTCTTGCACTTCCTCTATTTCTTCTGTCACATTCTCTATTCCTTCTATCACATTCACATTTATCTCTTCTTGGTTATTCCTTCCTAGTGATTCTTGACTATCATATAGTCAGTCCTCACCCTCCTTATCTTCCATGGCTACCTTCTTGTTTTGCTTGCAATCCCTTGCTAAATGTCCCTTTTTCCTGCATTTAAAACACTCACCCCTTTTCTTCCTTTCTTCAAACTCTTCTGATTGTTTATCAGATTGTTTGTTTCCCTGGGCATTTTTCTTGCCCATTTTTCCCGATTGTACTACAAAAACTTTGGCTCCGTCTTCTACAGCAAATACTTTTTTTCTTTTTGTTATTAAAATAACTTTCGGCATAGGTTCATAGTTCATAATTTAGTACTAGGCTAACTATCCCTGTGAGCCATTTTAAGCCTAGCCAGTTATCCCTTGTGAGACTCACCCCTGCACCTTGTGTTTGCAAGGCAAACACCTTATCCAATAAAGAATGTCTTGCATATTCAAGTAATGACTGTAATCTACTTGTAAGGTGATCTACCATGTGCTTTGTAATAAAGCTGCTAATGGGTGCAATACTGCCTTTCAAAAATGCATTCTTTAGCTGCTGCTCATATGGGGAATCATGTGTCTGGTCTTCAGGTACCTGCATTCCACAATGGTTGTTAAAACATTCTAATAATCTAGCATAATATCTATCAACTGTTTCACTTTCTTGTTGGATGCATTGATTAATGCAAGTCCAGTCTGCCCTAGGTTTCCATTTCTCAGAGATTCGGTCTGTCAGAGCTTTTACTCTGTTATCCAGTTCTGCGTTGCTATGTGGGAGTGGCTTGTGTTCTGCGTCATGAGGATTCCAGTTGCCACTGATCATGTGCCAATCTGGACCTACGATCTGTCTGACTACTTTTTCTACTTCTTCTCCATTTAAATGGTAACTTAACCTCATGCCCTGCAAGTCTTCTAAGAATTTTCTAAAATTAACGTTTGGATGGGGAATTCCCTCTGTGGCTTTCTGGATATCTTCTGGTGTCCACGGTCTATATACTAGGAGAGTTGGGTCCTGCCCTTCCTGTCCTGCCTGAGGATTTGGTATTCCTATGAGCAGACACATTTCTTCTTCGCTCATATCTCGTGAATTTTCGTTTATTTGATATTCAACATCCCCTCTCAAGTTACGTGTTCGAGACTTAGTCTCAATGGGATCTCTGACAAATGGTTTTGGCTTTGTAGGGACAGCAGGATATAGTGGAGGTGGACCAAGTTGTCCACCTGCTTCATATTCTGGTAAGGGAAGCGGAGGAGGCGAAGGGACTGATGCTATTACCAAGTTATTGTCCTCTTTATCTAGAAACATTGTTTTTGAATTATTACTCTCTTGTTCTCTACGGTTTGCTTCCTCAATCCACCTATGTGCCTGAGGAATGCCTAATTGACGTTGCTTTTTTACTTGACCTCTTGCATCAGTTTTAGGCTGTTTGACAAGTTTAATAAGTGAGGATTTTTCTAATTTGCCATCAAATTCATATTTATTAACCCATTTTGTATAGTACCTAACATTGCCGGCACATTGTAATTGCATATATTTTGCATCTTCAGTTGATGGCGGATCTTGGGATCTTTTTGTGCACTTATTTCCCATTTTATTTTAACCTTTGAACTGTTATGTAACCCTTCTTTTCACGTGGTACCACGATTTTTCTCTTTTTTCACAGTTTATCTAGAATAACTGCCCTACCTATTCTGTTTCCCTGATCTATGACAAGACTGCAATCTTCCTGTCCCTGACTTGTACAAAACAAATCTCCTGACAGATGACACAATCAAGTCCCTGATCTAAAACAGAAAAAGATAAATCTCACCTTACCTGTACCTCTATGATTGACCGTCTCCTGGTTCGTACAGTAACTTGTCCTCCAGTCGCAGATCAGAACAGTGGCTGGCCTCTTTTGAACAACAATTCAGTCAGAGGTCTTTCAGCGCAGAAGAACCAATGTGGTCTCTTCCCCGTACGGTTTCATGCTACCTGGCCCATCTGACCTGAGGCGAAGTGAGAGTTTCCGGTCCAAAGGACCAATCTGTCAAAGGAAAAATAAACTTCAAAAAGATCAATACACGGCAGGTTCAGGTTAAAGCACTTTAATCTTGCAGCAAGGAGACAAAAACGTGTTAATACAGAGTTTGTCTAACTAAAATCAGGAAGTGAAGCCATTCTTATACATTTCTGACAAGGCATTGCCTACTAAGCTGATGTAACAAATCACAAGTTCTTTTAATATTATTTCATAGCAGCTGTTTGTCCATGATTTTTCTGCTGGCACATCAGGTTTATGAAAAAACTTCCTAAGAAAAACAATATGGCCTTGATGACCACCGGTCAGATACATCTTCTCACTATGCAATGTTACCATTCAAGGTACTATGTCTAATTTGAGCACAAAGCAAGTACAGATTATACTTCATTTCTTCAAGCAATCATTGTTTGACTGTATCTAGTTCTTCTGCAGCTGTGCATGTTCTCATAACACGAACAGAGCTAATTGCTCAAGTTCAGTAACATTATAGAAAACAGTATTGTTCTATTCATTAATTTCCTGACCTAGCAGATAATCACCTGTTTCACAGTATATTTCCAAAATGCATAAACATGAATTTTGCTGTGCTAGCAAATACTAGGTCAGGGTGCATCTTGCAGTTTTCAGAAAGCATATTGTCATTTTAGAAAGGCATCTTTTAGTTTCACACAAAACTAAGCTGTACATAAAACAGAATGAAATGTGTTAACCCTTTTAGATTCTAATAAGCACTAAACACATACATTAATTCATATTTTTCTAACAGGTGGCATTGCAGATATCTCCTTCTGCACATAGGCTACTGATGTGTGGGCACTTTATCAGTCTCCACATGTGAAATGCAGAGCCTCCCCTCTCCCAAAAAAATGCTATGTTAATATCTTTATCATTATATTTTAAATAAATAAAACTGCCATTATTATCACTTCTCTTAGGTGACCCTCTCAATGGAGATTTGCCGTGATACATACATCTCTGTGATATCTTTCTATTATTTCAGTTGCACTGGAGGTGCATAATTCCTCAGTGTTATTTGAAGACTTTGCAATGTCTGCATTTACCTTTATAACAGTGCAAGTATCTTAACTGTGGGAAACTCCTCTTGAATAGTTTTTTTATGTTTTTAATTTGCTGTAAAATGACATAATCATGTCTTTCACTTCAATCTACCATTCGTTCCAGAGTTGTCATCCCCATAGTCATCTAACTTTCTAATGGCAAAGGGAAGACATCTCTTCTGTTCACAGTATAATGTTTTGAAACACCTGAAAGTATTCATATTCCATAGTTATATTTATTTATTCAAATAAATAAGTAAATGTGCATAATCTGAACACTTTCCCTAGCCCTAATGACTGCTGTTCTTCATATCTATATTAACCATGGCAAATACTAGAAATGCATTCAGTTGCTGAAAGCCAACCATAAAAGAGTTAAGTGGTACAGTGCCTTTCTTTTTAGATTTTGCTTTCAGTGTTGCTTAACAGGAATTTTATCAAATGGCCAAACTGGGTAGTATCTCAATGTTTTTGGCCAGATGCTTCACATGCAATACAATGAACCCTAAACTGCCCCCCACCAAATGTTATTTTTTTTTTATTCTAACAAAGTGGCTTTGTGCACAGACCTCAAAATTCCAAATTGCAGCTGCATTATATGATGTCAATGCCATATTTTATGAAAAAGCCACTAACTTGACAGTTTAGAAGTCTTGGTGCAAAATTATTGCTAATTGCTAAAGTTAGGTACTTGCACTAAGTCTGACAGGAATTTTCTTGTGACTACTAATTTTCTTTGCTTTGGGCCAATTTTATTCAACAGACGATGAAACATGTTCCTCATAAACCTTGTAATTATTACATAGCAATTCTATAGTGAAAGGAAGATTCAGAAAAGGATGTCAACATCACTCTTCAATACAGATTTCTTTAATGACAATATAATATATTGACAAACAAATCCATAAGATTGCTACTTTGAGTCTAGGGGCTTAAATTATTCCAAGTTAGCATGTGAGAGTCTGCATTGCATTCAGCAAATCTTTGTTTGCCTTTGCCACACAGATTTTCAAAGTTGCATTTTTTAGACCCCATTATAAGCCATTAATTAACATTGTGTAATTCTGTCCAAGCATATAGATTCTCACTCTAACCATGATGTCACTGTTTAGAACTAACTTAATCCCCTACAACATTTCCTTAGTGGTGGCTGCACATTAACTTAAAGTTGTATCAAGATATTTGTTTTTTAACATTTCTATGTTCTACTAAAGATATATTTCAGTGGTGCAGAGGTTAGCATTTTCACCTCATAGCGAAAGGTTCTTTGGTTTGATTCTTGTCTGGGGTCCCTTTTATGAAGTGTCTGCATGTCTACCCTGTATTCATGTGGGTTACCTCTGGGTGCTCCGGTTTCCTCCCACATTCCAAAGACATCTGGAATATTTCTCCCTGGGTCTCCACTGAAAATGGGCTCTGTCCCAGTTGGACATTCACAGTAAACAAATGTTAAATAAAATATAAATTTATGCTTAGGCATTCAGAGATTCTTCCTTTAAAATGACATATTTTAGTTTCCCCAGTTTGTATGTCCCCTCCCCTGCTGAACATTAACTGCTCAGCTGCCTCTTTTTCCCTAAGTGCTTCCAGTACTATCCCTGGGGCTGTGATTGCACCAGTGAGGGTTTGGGAAGGTGAAGTGAAATGGAATAGTCAGCAGTATACACCTGTTCTCCATTATATAAATTTGTTATGTCCTAATGGAGCAGAGCTGGTGACATCACATGCATCACTGCACTTAAGATTGTTTAGATCCAGTTCCCCCTAAATGCTAAGCTTAATGCAAACCACCCAATGATTATGTCATCATCCTCATCCCTGCAGATATATCCTTATCTCAGGCAAAATCTCCTCTCTTTCCCAGTGTGGGCAAGCCAGTAAGGCTGATTCTTCTCATCCCACCCTGACTAGCTCTTCCATGTAGTGGAACTCAGTTTTCTTAGGTCATAGTCAGAACTCCATCTCTCTGAATCTTGTAGCCATAGGGAATAACATATTTTAAAAGGTAGAAGAGAGCTGTTTTCTCCATTTAAGCAATGATTTGAATGCATCTAGTTTTATTACTTCATTTAAGTATTTGAGAACATTCAGAATACATCTGATGGTGGGTGGGTATGTGTGTGTGTGTGTGTGTGTGTGTGTGTGTGTGTGTGTGTGTGTGTGTGTGTGTGTGTGTGTGTGTGTGCGCATGCATGCGTGCGTGTGTCTGTGTGTGTGTGTGTGTGTGTGTGTGTGTGTGTGTGTGTGTGTGTGTGTGTGTGTGTCTGTGTGTTTCCAAATTGTTATAAGATTGATAATTATCATGACAAATGTAGAAGACTAGTAGTCCAGCAATTTTTTGGTACTACAAATTTCAGTCAAAGAAAAAGTTTCATAAATATTGTTTTTCTGTTGTCAGCAAAGCTTCAGTGCAAAAATCCAACTATTAAGGTTTCCGAGCAATGTGCAACTTTTACAAACATTATTTTATAAATTACACATTATATTTAGCAATAATCAAAAATAAAACTATGTTTATCTTGGTAGCCAAAATGTGTAAAAAAGTTATAAACACATATTGAAATGCTCAAGTATTTGCTGTAACACTGCTTTTATGACTTTGATCTGCTTAATCACCAAAATAATATAAATGAAGTTACTAAGAACATGGTTTCATAGACCATCAATCAGTTAGCGGGCTTTCCTTAACTTCCCTCTGTTTTTCACATTGGTAGACTTAATTACTTTACAAATTACCAGGCAGGAAATTGTCGTGCTTCACCATAATAGATTGTTAGCATAATGGCATGGCGTTCAATATGTTAATATGAAGCAGGAAAATCTTTTAGTAAAACTAATTAATAATTTGATGCCTGGATATCTAATGTGGCCGTATTTCAATGTTCTCTCATTTTCTATGCCGTGAAACTACAAGAATGGAAAAAGTGATTATTTTTAGTATTGCTAGGGTTAACACATTGTATAACTTCCACTTTGAATGAAAAATATGACTGCATTTCAATTTTACAAGACTGTAGTATTAAAAGTCAGCCTTCTTGAATAAATTTTATTAATGTAAAGAAAAACTTTTCACTCAGTATTACAACTTGACCTTGGCAGTGCTGCAGTACAGAAAAATTATTTTCTGAACAACAGAGCGTAATTTGCCTTAGAATTGGCATGGTGAAGTATACTTATGTAAGTATTTGCTTATATTACTAATTCTAAAATGACACGACAAACAAACATCTGGACCCACTAAAGTTCATTTAGGCTGCCGCCTCTGCATTATTTTTAAACAAAGAAAAATGTTATCAATAAATCTTCTATAAAAACTAACATATTTAAAGAATGAAAAAAAAAATCATGTTCCCGTCTGGGAAGATTAATTTTCATAAGCGGGGGCTGTCATGGAACCCATTGCTACTCCTTTAATTTTATGACAATTTTATCAAATATAAACAAACAAATAAATAAATAAATAAATAATAAGATGAAAGAATAAGGTATTACCCTTGACAGTATCAAAATCAGTGAACTCCACTAAGTAAGCTCTAACAGCTCTATTCCAGTATCATGAGGAACAGATGTAAATAATGAATTAATGCCTACAAAGCATGACAGTTTTTTAAAGCTATAAAGGTGTAATTTCTAAGTTTATTTAAAATTATATAACCCATGAATCTTTAAAGTATGAAATAAAATATTGATCCAATAGGTTAAAAATTGTATAAAGAACATGTATAAGGAATTTCACTATTTCTTTTTGCTGTAAAGTTCTCATAATGTCAAATGAGCTTTCTGATTTTAAAATTCTTAGTTTTTTCTTAAGCTTCTTCAGTGAACTTATAGGTTCGTAGGTAGGTACTAGGCTATTTGCCTGAGGACATTTATAAGCCTAGCCAGAGTGTGTCGGCTTTCGCCACCCCATTGATTAATTAACTGATCCTCTGTCAAGCAGAGGCAATGAAGTGATCCCAGGGGTGTATTTTCTGTTACCCATCCACTCGTCAAGGTTTCTCTTGAGTGTTAGTGAGGGGCTCTGTCTGATGTAATTTGTAATTTTGTTCCAAAGCATGGGGAGTCTCTGTGACAGGAATCTATCCCTCCAGCATGTTCCATTTATTGTTGTGGTGAGGTTTAGCTCACTAGAGAGCATGGCTCGCAGTGACTTAGATTTCTTTAGGTGGAGCATGTCCATCAATTCTGAGTTGGACATGGCTTTGTAAGTCAGGCAGAGATCACCTCTGAGTAAACGATATGCGACTGAGTACAGCCAGAGTTTTTTCAGTCGGGCTGCATACGACATATGTTTGAGGCCAGTAATCCTCTTGGTGAGGTACTTTTGTGGTCTTTCCAGCTGTTGGAAGTGTCTTATGAGGTACATCCCAAATGGGGCATTGTACTCTATGATGGGTCTAATGAGTGATGAGTAGAGGGGCACTATAACCTCTTTATTTTTAGATGCGAATCCTTTAGTAATTAGATGGGCAACATAGAAGGATTTCCTAACTACTTTGGCAATATGATTGTCAAAGGAGAGATTACTATCTACCTGGGTCCCCATATCTCTTATTACCTCTTCTGTATTAAGGGAGCTGCCACCTATGTGGTAATTCATGGGTGTTTTGTTTTTCCCAAATGGGATGACTATGCATTTTTTGGCATTTAGCTTGAGGCCATTACTTTGACACCAGGTGTCCGTCTCAGTAAGGCCCTTTTGGAGGATGTCCGTGTCAGCTGGAGAGTCAATTATGGCTCCCAGTTTGCATTCGTCGGTGAACTTGGTTAGCCATAGTTCTCCTGTGTTTGCCTGTACTTCTGAGAAGTATATGAAGAACAGTTGGGGTCCTAGGACCGGGCCTTGTGGGACACCACTTGTGATTGGTTTAGAGTCAGACCTGGAGCCTGCTATTCTTAACGTGTGAGTTCTGTCTGTAAGCCAGTTGGCAACCCATCTCATGACGTAGGGGTTTATGTTCAGGCTGGTGAGTTTTTCTGTAATACCCAAGTGGGGAATGGTGTCAAAAGCCTTGGTGAGGTCAAGGTAGGCTGTGTGAACCACCTTTCCCTCGTTCATGGCCTTGGTGACAGTCTCGAAGAAGTCAACCAGGTTTAGTAGGCATCATCTGCCCTTAACAAAGCGCAACTGGGTTGGGTCAAGTGTTTGGAGATTTCCAATCTCTTTGTTAATGAGTTCCATGATGATGCACTCCATAGCCTTGCAGACCAGACTAGTCAGGCTTATGGGGCGATAATTACCAGGGTCAGTTGTGGCCCCTCCTTTGTGGACAGGAATAACCATTGCTGTGCACCATTCCATGGGCACATAGCCTGTGGAGAGGCTGAGGTTGAACAGCGTATTTAGGTGGGGGGTTAGTTTGTTCTGTAGTTCTTGCAAGACACAGCCTGGGACACCATCTGTTCCCATTGACGCTGTGTTTTTGGCTTTTGAAAGGGCTGTTTTCACCTGTGCGTCTGTAATTTTTTGGGACACTACACTTTTCCGGTATTGTTGTGGGCCCTTTTGGAGGTGAGAGGGTGGTGAGGTTTGCACTGAATCTATCTGCCAGGATGCTGGCAATATCAGTAGGTTCAGTATATTTTGTGCTATTTTGCACTAGTTCAGTGCATATCTGCAAGTTGCCACTTAGATTCTTAACATAGCTAAAGAAGGCTTTGTGGTTATCTTTTGAATTCTTGGCTATATTTCTTTCAAAGTTAGCCTTGGATGATTTCATGAGGGACCTTAGTTTCTTACTGATACTGATCAGGGATGTCTTTCCTTCTTGGGATTTGCTTTTCTTTTGAACTAGTTTCCTCATTCTTTTGTATAGCCTGTTTATTGCAGGGGTCAACCAAACTGGTTTCCTTCTCTTAGAGGAGTGAGTCTTGGTTTTGCTAGGGATGGCACAATCCATGCATCCTTGTAGGTGCTCATAGAGTGCAATTGTAAAGGTTTCTGCATCTTAGGCAGCATTATCCTTCAGCATGGGGGCTGTGAAACTTATCACGTCTGTCTTAAGTAAGGTGAAGTTTGATTTAATCAAGTAATATGGAACCCAAGTGTAAAAATCCAAAAAAACGAAACCAAAAAAAAAAAACACTTGGAGAAAATAAGGCTGCAGCTTCAAGTTCAAAGAAATTTATTGAGGAACACAGAAAAAGCTAACGCATTAACACTCCACACTGCGTTTTCGATTCACATTGGCTTCATCAGACAATAATAAGTCATCTGTGCTAGTCATATAAATACTAAAAAATCTTGCCAATCAAGCAATTAATTAATCAATTAATCAATTACCACTATTTGCAAGAAGCAAGCATGAGAGATTGAAATTCATAAAAACAACGTTTTGCGAACCTTAACTCCCTTAAAAAATTTTTTTATACTAACCAAATCAATTTATTGTTAATAAAAATATAAATATATCTATTAATGCCATAAGATAATACAAATTAATAAACTAAAATAAAATAAAAATATATATGTGTTAAAAAATTTGTATCAAAAGTTGTACCTTGGCGCCATCCAGTGGAAAAAACTTAATAAAAATATATAGTACAAGTGTAGTAACATGAGCATTAATATCTACAAAGAATGCAATGTTGAATATTTATAAAATACAAAAAAACTTTAAAAATATACAAAATTCTTAATTTAAAACTTTTTATATAAAAATGACATTTAAAAACTCTATACAATTATGGCTAAAGTAACTCTAAAGTTTGGCAGCCCTTAGTTTGAGCACTGGGGCAATAGAAATAACTTCATTCAGGCCTGGGTACTTGTTTGCCTCTAGGCTCAATTGCCATAATACCTCCTTATACTCTATAGAGTTCTCCCAGGGCCCTCCCCTTTTATTTTTTTATACTACTTCCAATACAAAAAATTCATATGTTGCTGACTGACATTCCTTTTTATGTCTGTACAATGCATTTTTAGAGTTGTTATTTCTAATTTCACAGTAGTGCACATATATTCTATTCTTTAACTTCCTTTCGGACTTCCCAACATAAAATGCCTCACATATTTTGCACAAAGCAATATATATAATTCCATTTGTATCACAGTTAGAGAAACTCATACTCTGGATTAAAATATCCCTACTATTAATGTAAATTGCATTTTTCGTGCAAATATGGTTACATTGGGAACACTTTCCACATTTGAAAGTGCCCACTTTGCTTCTCTTATTCCTGTTCAAACCATTTTTTCCTTCAAAGAGAGTTTTAAGGCTCCTACCTTATCTATAAGTGCATCTCAATGGTTTTACAAACAGGTGGCTTAAATCCAATAATTCACCAAATCTTCTCCATTCTTCCTCAAGGATTTTTCTAACCTGTGTAGCTTGCCCACAGTGATCTATAATAAAATTATTTCCTCCTTCATAATTATTTAAAGTTTCCTTATTTCTTTCCATATGATTACTTCTCCCCAAAATAGGTCCAAATCTACCCAGTCTACCATCCCTTACCTCCTTCTCAATATTTTTAACAAAGTCAGGTGGGTACCCTCTTTCAATAAACATATTATAAAGTGTATCACACTCCTCATTAAAATCCAACTCCCTAGATGTCATTCTGCTTGCTCTTACAAACTGACCTTTCACAATTCCTTTCTTTTGATGATGAGGGTGTGCATTACTATAAGACAAAAAGGAGTTAGAATAAGTATTCTTTCTATGTACTTTAGAATAAAACACATCTTCACTCTTACCCACATGGATATCTAAAAATTTCAAGTCATTCTTATCACTCTGAAATGTGAATTTTAAAAAGTTAGTTGATTCTGAGATATATTATAAAAAATCCTTGAAATTCATTAACTGTACCTATCCATAAGAAACACGTATCATCAAGGAAACGCCTATATAATTTCCAGCAGTGGTTAAACTTTGAATTAATGATAAATTTGTTTTCCCAAGCTGAAAGTATGATATTGGCGTAAGTGGGGGTGCATCTAGCACCCATAGCCACCCCCTTAATTTGCTTAAAAAATTCTCCTTCGTAGTGAATAAAGTTGTTGGTAAGCACCAGTTCCATCAACGTAAGAATCAAATAGAATTCATTATTATCAGACTTCCCATAATGAATGAGTGCCTCTTCAAACCACTGCATTCCGTCTTCATGGGGTATTGAAGAGAACAAATCAATAATATCAATTGTAATGAAAGTAATATTTTTATCATAAAGTTCAGGGGAAAGTTGTTGTAACAATTCAACCCAACCCATTAGATTGTTCATTATTATGCCAAGGTGTTCCGTATCCCTCATTAACAGGGGGTAAAGTCCTAGGCTTGGGGTAATTAACCTTATTTTTATATTCCTGAATATCCCTTTCTAACTTTCTGCTTTTTCTTTGATACACATTACTTATACTTCTATCAATTCTTTTTAACATATCATAATACTTTCTCTGGCTTTCATCTATGGAAAAAAGTAAATCCTTTGTAACCTTTAAGTTAATGTCATCAAGTTTAGCATGTAAAAAATCCATTTCCCTTTCATTTTCCCTGATAATTGCTTTTAAAATATCATGTCCACATTTATTGAAAATGGAAAGGAGTTCCAAGTGAAAATCACTCCCTTCATTTACCTTATTCGGATGATAATAATGGGGAAGAAGTTATTGAGAATAATGAAGTTGGGGACATCAACGACTTTTCCGAGTACCCACCACTTAGAAGATAAGAATAAAAAACTATCAGATTAACCATCAACAAAATTTTCAAAGAGTGTGGGGGGGTTATCGCAATTACAACAGGGGTTACCAACGATGGTAGAAGGTATACAGGATAAATCAGAACCTCCTAGTGAGCAGATTGTGGTAGAAGGACACCTGTGTAAGCTTAAAGGCTACAATATTTTCAACTATAGCCATCTTACCATTCATGATATTCACTTCTCTTTGTTCTCTAAAGGTTTCAAATTTGTGCCTAACAGGAAAGCAGATGTTAGGAAAGTTTTGATTGATTTGAAATTATTTCTTAGGAAGAAGAACCTTGAGATTCTATACCAAGGACAGAATTTAAATAAACCCAGTAGTGAAATATTAAGGAGACGAAGTACCTTCAATCCCCCCCTACATCCCCAACTAAAAAATTTTGAAACATTAATGGAAAAAAGGATTAGGACAGAGCTCAGTAGGAATAAGGTTGTTTTTAACCTTTCCAAGGAAGAAAACACTTTATTGAATGAGTTAAGTAATGACAATACATTAAGAATTTCTAAACCAGATAAAGGGGGAGGCACGGTAGTTATGGATTACTTATACTATGAAGAAAAGATGACGGAAATATTGGATAATGAAGAGCGGTACCTAAGAGCCTCACTAAATGAAATCAATATAGGTAATAAAAAATTTTTTTTAGTTCTTAACGATTTGTTATTAGAAGGCTCTATAGATGTACAAACATATCAGTATTTACATGTTGAAAAACCTAAGGTACCGACAATTTTTGGGGTACCTAAGGTGCATAAGAACCTGGATAGCCCCCCCTTGTCCCCTATAGTATCCTCTGAGGGTTCAGTCACAGCACCAATAGCAAAGTGGTTAGACACTAAATTAAAAGCACTATCTGTGTCTGGTAAATGGGTTGTAAAAGATTCATGGGAATTGTTACAACAACTTTCCCCTGAACTTTATGATAAAAATATTACTTTCATTACAACTGATATTATTGATTTGTTCTCTTCAATACCCCATGAAGACGGAATGCAGTGGTTTGAAGAGGCACTCATTCATTATGGGAAGTCTGATAATAATGAATTCTATTTGATTCTTACGTTGATGGAACTGGTGCTTACCAACAACTTTATTCACTACGAAGGAGAAATTTTTAAGCAAATTAAGGGGGTGGCTATGGGTGCTAGATGCGCCCCCACTTACGCCAATATCATACTTTCAGCTTGGGAAAACAAATTTATCATTAATTCAAAGTTTAACCACTGCTGGAAATTATATAGGCGTTTCCTTGATGATATGTGTTTCTTATGGATAGGTACAGTTAATGAATTTCAAGGATTTTTTAAATATATCTCAGAATCAACTAACTTTTTAAAATTCACATTTCAGAGTGATAACAATGATTTGAAATTTTTAGATATCCATGTGGGTAAGAGTGAAGATATGTTTTATTATAAAGTACATAAAAAGAATACTTATTCTAACTCCTTTTTGTCTTATAGTAGTGCACACCCTCATCATCAAAAGAAAGGAATTGTGAAAGGTCAATTTGTAAGAGTAAGCAGAATGACATCTAGGGAGTTGGATTTTAATGAGGAGTGTGATACACTTTATAATATGTTTATTGAAAGAGGGTATCCACGTGACTTTGTTAAAAATATTGAGAAGGAGGTAAGGGATGGTAGACTGGGTAGATTTGGACCTATTTTGGGAAGAAGTAATCATATGGAAAGAAATAAGGAAACTTCAAATAATTATGAAGGAGGAAATAATTTTATTATAGATTACTGTGGGCAAGCTACACAGGTTAGAAAAATCCTTGAGGAAGAATGGAGAAGATTTGGTGAATTATCGGATTTAATCCACCTGTTTGAAAAACCATTGAGATGCACTTATAGAAAAGGTAGGAGCCTTAAAGCTCTCTTTGAAGGAAAAAATGGTTTGAACAGGAATAAGAGAAGCAAAGTGGGCACTTTCAAATGTGGAAAGTGTTCCCAATGTAACCATATTTGCACGAAAAGTGCAATTTACATTAATAGTAGGGATATTTTAATCCAGAGTATGAGTTTCTCTAACTGTGATACAAATGGAATTATATATATTGCTTTGTGCAAAATATGTGAGGCATTTTATGTTGGGAAGTCCGAAAGGAAGTTAAAGAATAGGATATATGAGCACTACTATGAAATTAGAAATAACAACTCTAAAAATGCATTGTACAGACATAAAATGGAATGTCAGTCAGCAACTTATGAATTTTTTGTATTGGAAGTAGTAGAAAAAAATATAAGGGGAGGACCCTGGGAGACCTTTATAGAGTATAAGGAGTTATTATGGCAATTGAGCCTAGAGGCAAACAAGTACCCAGGCCTGAATGAAGTTATTTCTATTGCCCCAGTGCTCAAACTAAGGGCTGCCAAACTTTAGAGTTACTTTAGGCATAATTGTATAGAGTTTTTAAATGTCATTTTTATATAAAAAGTTTTAAATTAAGAATTTTGTATATTTTTAAAGTTTTTTTTGTATTTTATAAATATTCAACATTGCATTCTTTGTAGATATTAATGCTCATGTTACTACACTTGTACTATATATTTTTATTAAGTTTTTTCCACTGGATGGCGCCAAGGTACAACTTTTGATATGAATTTTTTAACACATATATATTTTTATTTTATTTTAGTTTATTAGCTTGTATGATCTTATGGCATTAATAGATATATTTATATTTTTATTAACAATAAATTGATTTGGTTAGTATAAAAATTTTTTTTAAGAGAGTTAAGGTTCGCAAAAAGGTGTTTTTATGAATTTCAATCTCTCATGCTTGCTTCTTGCAAATAGTGGTAATTGATTAATTGATTAATTAATTGCTTGATTGGCAAGATTTTTTAGTATTTGTATGACTAGTACAGATGACTTATTATTGTCTGATGAAGCCAACGTGAATCGAAAACGCAGTGTGGAGTGTTAATGCGTTAGCTTTTTCTGTGTTCCTCAATATATTTCTTCGAACTTGAAGCTGCAGCCTTATTTCCTCCAAGTGTTTTTTTTTGGTGAAGTTTGATTTAGAAAAGTTTTTTACTGTGGTTTCCCTTAGTTGGGGGTGGGGTGTGGACATCCAGAGTGATTAGTTTATGGTCTGATCTAACCAGTGATGGTTTGACCTCCGGTGTGGAACACCTGTCGCCCATGTTGGTGATGACCAGGTCCTATATGTTTTCACCTCTGATAGGGGAGTTTACCAGCTGATCCAGGGCATTTGAGTTGATGAATTCCAGGAAGCGTTGGGCTTGGGAATTTGTACTCGAGTAGTTTTCCCAGTGAATCGTAGGGTAATTGAAATTTCCCAATATCAGGGTGTTTGGTAGGACCTTCATGCTTTCCAGTGTCTCCAGAAAGGTGGAGTCGTGGTCCTGGGTCACGGAGAGTGATCTGTAGCAGGCCAGAATTTGAATTGCAGATTTGCCCGATGTTAGTTTCACATGGATAATGTCAGAGGTATTATGCTGCACCACTAACCTGGAGGTGAAGGTATCCTTGATGAATTTGGATACACCCCCTCTTTTTGTGTTTCGGTCCGTGTTCTATGGCCGAAATGTGTGGTATGAGTTGTAGCCCAGTAGTGCTGGGGTGCTCTTGGGAGCCTTGAACCAGGTTTCAGTTAATGCACAGATGTCGACGTTCTCCATACTGAAGAGTGCTTCGAGCACCTGCATTTTGAGATTTAAACTCCTAGTATTGAGTAGCATAACCCTCAGTTTTTTTGTTAATTGTGCTGTTTACGGAAGTGGATTTGACTTTTGAGCCTTGCCTAAAAAAGGCACTATGGGGGCAGCAAGAGCCTTGGCCAGTATTCGAAAGCCTAGGGGTGACAGGTGCAAGCCGTCTCTTGTGAAGCAACGCGGCTTGTCAAGCATGTCGTCCCAGGCTGACAGACACTGGATCCCCTTTAAAAGACTGAAAACTTGCACAGTATATATCCACACATGACATCATAATTAGTTAATTAAAATTGGTTAAAGTAAAACTCAAAAAACTTGTTTTTAACAACTAAAAATGTTTGTAAACAATATGCTTGTGAAAATACATATCAACCCCCCCCCACATACACACACATATTCAAACATTACACATATTTTCTTGTTAAAACTATATAATAAAACATTTAACATTTGACAATTTGCTTGAATGTGCAAACAATTCCTATTGAATGTAATATAGTAATACACTTAAATAATAGCTGACTTGTGTTTCAAAATAGGTTTAAGGGAAATGTTGTCATTGAGACCAGGGTACCTCATAGCGTTTAATCGCAATTGCCATTCAGTTTCTAAAAAGGCTACCCTGTTTTTTATGTCTCCCCCCTGCCTCGTGGTGCACTCTGTCAACTACAAAGAACAAAAACTTACTAAAATTGGGGCAATGACTAATGTGCATAAACAAGGCATTATGCACATCTTTTTTCTTGATTGACCTAGTGTGTTCCATAATCCTGTCCTTGAGCTTTCGTGTGGTCATTCCTACATAGAAAGCATCACAGGACATGCAAGAAGCCACATAAACTAAATTCTTGGTGTTGCAGCTACAAATTCCTGGACAAGCTATAGTTCTTCCAAAACCAAGTACACAAATGTATGCCCCTTCTGCAATAAATCTACAACATTTACAAGATCCACATTTGGTCATTCTAGATTTGACGTACCTACCATCCTTCTCCAAAATTGTTTTAACATTCTTTCCTTTACTGAAAACAATCAGTGGCTTGTCACCAATCACCCTTTTTGTTTCAATACTCAGTGCATTCATCCACGCACTCCTCAAACAAGCACCAATCTCATCTGATTTGTCATTGAATTTCAAAATAAAGGCTGAACCATCCATCCTATTGTCCCCTTTTGTCCCCTTTGCAACCATCAAGTCAGAGTCACCAATTGTTCTAAGAATTGGCGAATATACAGACCTTCTCTTTTTGTACACTTCCCTTTTAATTCTCAACAGTAACTCCAAAGGGTAACCTCGGTCCAGTAACAGACCAATCAATTTGTAGATTTCTTTCCTAAATACCTCGTCATCACTGACAAGTCTGAAAATACGCACCATTTGGCCCTTAGCCACCCCTTTTCTCTGGTGGAAGAGGTGACAACTCCCAAAGTGCAACAGTGAGTTCGAGTAACTGTCTTTCCTAAAGATGGTACTGGTTAAGCCAGATGATTCTTTGACTAAGGTAATGTATAAATAGTTAATGCAATCCGTGTTCCACACATAAGTAAACTTTAAAAATTCCGTGGTGGAACCAAGATACTCAACAAATTCACCTGCACTAGATTCATCACCGTCCCATAAAATCAGTAGATCATCAAGAAACCTGTTGTACATCACAATTTTCTGCTTGAATTTTGAGGGAAATACATGAGCTCTCTCCCATGCTAACAAAACTAAGTTAGCAAACACAGGGGCACATTTCGCACCCATAGCAACCCCAGATCGTTGCTGATAAACCTCACCCTCAAATTTCATAAAATTGTTTTTAAGAACTATTTCCATGAGGTCATAAAGCAAATTAATTTTCCCCTTGTCAACAGTTTTGCTAGCATTAAGACTATCAAAAAACATTTCCAAACCTAGTTCCTGTGGAATGACCGAAAAAAGATTAACTACATCAATACTAAAAAAAACAAAAGATTTGACATCATTTTTGCATCCCCTTAGTCTTTCCAAACAGTGCCACGAGTCTCTCAAAATGTGAGAGACTTCTCCCAATGCTGATTTAGAATATTCATCAACATATGCTGCAAGTGGCTCAGTTTTGGACCCCCTAGCAGCCACAATTGGTCTAAATTGTAATTTGTCTGTCCCTTTGTGAACCTTGGGGATACCAAAGATGTTGGGCATTGTAGGAAACTTTACAGTGAGATAGTCATATTCGGTTTCACAAATAACACCTTGATATAATGCATCCAACAGAAATAAGTCAATCTTCTGGTATGCCCTATTGATTTCATTAACAGAAACCCTGGTGTAAGTACTGTCATCTTCTAGAAGCTCCATCATACTTGAAATGCAATCAATCGTATTCATAAGAACCATGCCCCCACCTTTGTCAGGTTTCATACATCTAATATGCCTACAGGTTTTCAGTTCCTTAAGAACCAACCTCTCATCATCAGATAAATTGTCAGGAATGGCACTTTTATTCAAACAAATCCTCCTGAGGTTGTTCTCCATTAACTTCTCCAGAACAACTATCTCTGGGTTGTGTGGGGGAATAAAGGTGCTCTTTCTTTTCAACCTAACCAAGCTTCCATTGTTGACAGTTTCATTGTGTTGCTGATCAGTAGCAAAATACAGTTGTAAATTCAGCCTCCTCGTGTATAACCTCATAGCAATCAATACCTCTGCAATATCCAACCTAAAGTTAGGGACAAATTTGATACCCTTGCTAAACAAATCAAAGTGAGCGTCTGTTAAGTCAACATCAGTATAATTATATATAAAAAAAACATGTTTCTGTGCTGTATCACATTTTGAAACAACTTCATCTATAGTATCACCCTGAACCAAATGGTTACTGTCAACAGTTTGTACATCAAAAGTATCATGTTTGTCAGCTGAACTACTGCTGACTGGAATTGCAGACTCATTGTTAACAACTGAAGAAACATAGTCATTTCCTACATATGTATTGACCCAAAATTCCTTGTCACCCATTTCAATATGTTGGGCACCCATGTCAACATCCAAACAATTGTCAATTGTATCAACGAATTCAAGTGACTCCTCACCCAAATGGTCATTTCCAACATTGATAACACTGTTAAAAACTGCAAAATGGTCCACACATCCCTCGGTTGTGTTTACAGACCATTTCGATACTCCCCCCTCCCCCAATATTCTTGAAAATTCTACTGTTTGCGCCCTCTGTTTAACAGTCTTTCCGACCTCCGTAGGCCGTATGACTGTTCCAAAAAAGGCTCATGTGCTGAATCAAGCTCTTGGTCATTAATAGGTTTGAAAACATTGTCATCACTGTCATTCACAACAGGCCCTTCCACATTGAGTCTAGGCTGATAAAAACCCATCTTTCGCCCAGGCAGGTAAGCACATTTGTTAGCATAGTCGTTTGTGTCCCTAGTCAACTTCTTTTGTTTGACCAACCTACTTCTGTTCACAAAAACCTCAATATTTTTTAACACTTTGTCAAAATTAACTTGATGTTGGAAAAATAGCAAGTCAGTAGTAATGCTAGAGTGTAAGTTAGAAATTTCTGAACGCAGTACATCCAACTTACTGTTGTTGTTGTTGATAATCACCTCTAGCATCTCCATACCTGTACGATCAAATAAAATGACCAATTCATTAAACGCCTCAGTGCCAACCTCCACACCCATTGGTAATTTCCATAAACGAAGTCCCTTAGGGACTTGTTTCTATTCTCTAGACTTAGCAAGAAACAAATTGTCAAGCTGAAGGGCTCGATATTTGGTGCAAAGTTTTTCATACCTGAAAATCTGTTCCCTAACAGTCAGGGATACTGTACGCTTAACAACAGACTCTCCTTCGTTTCCGTCAAAGCCTGGTGTCTCAAACGATGTAACCAACTCTTGTTGGTTTTGCATAACCGCTGTCGTCCCAGAAAGCCCATGAACGGCTGGCAACACTTCAATACTTGCTGGCAAAAGTAAATTGGAGTTAGACACAGCTCCACTGTACGAAACAGAAGCCCCAGGCTTTTGTCCTGGCGTAATAGTAGACCCAGGTGAATGCAAAGTAAAAAGTTCAACTTCAGAGTCATATTTGTACTTGTTTTGGAGTGACCTGAGTGCTTGTGTTATGCTTCGGATTCTGGCTCCCGACAGGCAGCTCAGTAACCTTCTGCTTGTCCAGCTTAGTGAGTGAGATGTCAGTGTGCCTGACTATAGAGTCACCTATTACTAGTGTGTTAGGTATGTTATTTCGCCTTAAGGACTGTGATTGTGTGGCACACTGATTTTGTGTTTTATGTGTTGTCTGGTTTGTGACTGGAAGTGCAGGTTGTTTGTGTGTCTGCTTTGGAGGTCTCTGATGCTTTTGCAGGTTTTTCTTTAGAGCTTCCCAGTATGATTTTGTGTATTTATGTGTATTTTTTGACATTGCTGTTTTAGTAGGTCTGTGTGCAGCTGGAGGTGTGGTGCAAATGTTAACCTTCTCCTCCTGACTGTCTGTTCCAATCTTGGGTGGAGAAAGCTTAGCTTCCAATTTGGCTGTATAATTGCATCTCTTGCATATGTTAGTGTTTTGTGGTAGGAGGAGAGGGTTGTCTGTGTACATGAGGCAGTTGTAACATTGCCTTAGGATACCCAGATTCACCAGCTGGACTGGAGACAACATCTGAATAGTAGGGTGATCTGCTTAAGTCGCTTGGTTGGTGAGGGGTGAATAAAGAGCCTTGCCCTGCTGGGCAATCAGTGTCAGGGTAAATTAATGCTTGCTATTAGGTCTGAGCAGGTGCTGGGCTGTAAGATGCTTTTTGAGTGCTTAGGTTGAGAGTTAGACTAGTTTCAAGGGAAAAACTGAAGAGTGGACTTAGTGGAGCTGGGAATAATTTAACTGTAGCTAACCGGCATTGCCCGGTGTGCAAAACCATGCAAACACAGTTTTTATAGTAGGCTAAATGAAAGAGGTAGAAATTAGCCCAAAATGGCCAATAAACTACTAACTTCTGGGCTGGAACCACTCCTCCAGGGACAGATAGGTTGCTCAAAGCTCCCCTCTCTCCCAGGTGAACAGAGAAACTTCATTCTATCCAAGTAAGGTATGGGCAACTCAGAAACTAGTATCACAGCCCTGAATTCAGCACTAGCCTTAAAACTGTACTATACTAGCTTAGAAAGGCAGGAAACAAGGACTTTTTTTGTTTTTTTTTGTTTTTTTTTTTGAAAAGATAAGGCAAAAACAGTAAAAAAATTCACTTAAAACAGCTTGAAAGGACTACAAACGATCAGAAAAGGCTATTGCACTTTAGTGTGCAGTCTACAACAGTTAAATGAATAATTTAAACAAAAAACATTTTAAAAGTGCAGGCAGTCAAATAAGTACAATATGTGAAAAAAACAAGCTTTTAAATCACAATAAACCCTGGAAAATCTGTGTTTAGTTGGAAAACTGTTAAGTACAGCAAGAAAGTACAGAAAACTGATACTTAATCACTCCAAAGTCTCTCTTCTAAGCTAGAAGGCTTGTATCAGTTTAAGGCTTTCTCATACTACCCAATAGGTTAGTTACAGGAAAGATGGGAAACAAGCACAGATGTGGTCTTTTAAACCAGAAAGTTGAAAGAGACGGACAAACTGTCCAAATGGTCAATAAACTACAATTTCTGGGCCAATAACCTCTGCTCTCATGGTAGACAGGCTACCTAGTGCTTACCACTCCCACTGATAAGCTAGAAGGCTTCCCTCCAACACAGAAAGGCTTGGGGGGCTCAGAAGCTTACAAAGAGTCCTGGATACAGCAAATCTGTACCTGGACTAGTCTAGTTACAGGAAAGACAGGGAACAAGTACAAACGTAGGCTTTTAAGCCAGCAAGTTGAAAGAGGTGGAAAACTGCCCAAACGGCCAAATAAACTACAATTTCTGGGCCAAAACTTACTCCTCCCGTGGAGGATAGGCTACCTAGTGCTTACCACTCCCACTGATAAGCTAGAAGGCTTCCCTCCAACACAGAATAGCTTGGGGGGCTTAGAAGCTTGCTAACAATCCTGGATACAGCAACTTTGTAACCAGACTAGGCTAGTTAGAGGAAAGGCAGAAAACAGGCACAAGTGCGGCTTTCAATCCAGAAAGTTGAAAGAGATGGAAAAAAAACTGCTCAAACAGCCAATAGCTACAATTTCTGGGCCAGGGACCACTCCTCTTGTAGTAGATAGGCTACCTAATGCTTACCACTCCCACTGATAAGCTAGAAGGCTTCCCTCCAACACAGAAAGGCTTGGGGGGCTCAGAAGCTTACAAAGAGTCCTGGATACAGCAAATCTGTACCTGGACTAGACTAGCAACAGGAAAGGCAGGAAACAAGCACAAACACAGACATTTAAATCAGAAGGTTGAAAGAGATAGAAAAGATTCACAAACGGTCAATAAACTATAATTTCTGGGCCAGAAACCACTCCTCCTGTGGTAGATAGGTTACCTAGTGCTTAGCACTCCCACTGATAAGCTAGAAGGCTTCTCTCCAACACAGAAAGGCTTGGGTGGGCTCAGAAGCTTACCAACAGTCCTGGATACAGCAAGTCTGTACCTGGACTACAGTAGTTATAGGAAAGGCAGGGACCAAACTCAAAATGGGCTTTTAACCAGAAAGTAAAAAGAGATGGAAAAACTGCCCAAACGGCCAATGAACTACAATTTCAGGGCCAAAACCCACTCTTCCCATGGTAGATAGGCTACCTAGTGCTTACCACTCCCACTGATAAGCTAGAAGGCTTCCCTCCAACACAGAAAGGCTTGGGGGCTCAGAAGATTACCAACAGTCCTGGATACAGCAAGTCTGTATCTGGACTTGACTAGTTACAGGAAAGACAGGAAACAAGCTTAGATTTTTTTTTTTACAGAATAGCCGCTAAAACAGCAGTAAATACAATTCAAATTGTAGTGCAGGCCAGCACACCTGAGTGTGTAGCAACACTACTGCAAATACAGTTCAAATAAATGCAATTAAATTAACAAATGACTAAAAAACAGGTGCCGAAGGCAGTAAATTAGAAGGCTACTAACAAGCAGTAATAAGTGCAGAGTAAGAGCGACTGAATAAATAACAGCATGCAGAAGAGCAACTACGACAGTTACAGTACGAGCAGCTGAATATATATATATATATATATATATATATATATATATATATATATATATATATATATTTTTTTTTTTTGAGGGAGGGAACAGAGCAGGATTAAGAGGCTACAGGGGTTGTCCTTCCAAAATGCTCTCTTTGTACACAGTAGGAGTGCCTGAAATCAAAATATGATCTCACTGCACAGAGAAATGAGATGGGCCCAGAAGGAGTATCCAAATACAAATCTACAAGAGGGGCGGGCAATTTCAAAGCCACCAACATTAACACCAAAACAAGAACAGGGAGGGTGGGTGGAAACTAACTGTAGAGAGACAGCCACAACTTCAGTTGAGTTAATATTCAGTGAAAAACACAAATAAACAAATTAAATGCAGTACTGTATGCAAAAGAGCAGATAAAAGTGTACTTAAAATTCACTTATACGTCCAGCTGATTTCAGGTAGATGTTAGCCGGACAAAGCTCTGGTATTAGTTATTGCTATCTTTTCTTTCAGTGGAACTATGTTTAGTAAGTGCAGTAAATATTTGGTAATATCTATAGGCTGAACAGCTGTCCTGATGCTTCTTGACTCCATGTTATGTGACCTTGTCATCATCTGAAGATGTAATTGTGAGGTCAAATGATTTGCAGTGGTTGGATGTTTTCTGTAGTCTGTAGCAGGTTTAACATATTAATGCAGCACAGCCATCTGTCCCTGTGTCAGTGAGACAATAAATTAATAAATATCCCTGTCTGGCAGTTGGCACAAAGGGTTAAGGCTGTGAGCTACAGTTCCCATGGTACAAGGTTTGTTGCCCTCATTTGTCTACTGTGTGACTTTGAGTAAATCACTTAACCATATAGTTCTTCCAGGTTGCTCCTGAAAATGGACTATGTGTCCACTGCACTTAACTTGCTAACAAATCAGTATTGCCATCAGATACATTATGTTAGAGTAAATGCAAAACACAGCAGCATAGGAATTATTGTAAGATGCATGATACTTGGCCTACAGTATAATAATAGATGCAACACTAATCATACTTGTAAGATTCATGACACCTGGCATGATGTATAAAAATAACAGATGCAACACTAACCATCATCTTTAATGGAATTATCACTTTTAAGAGGAAAACCTAGGGGTATGTGAATCATCTATAAAAAACACAGCATTGAATGGACTTGTGCTGGAATAAAAACTTTTGAAATATTATGTGCATTTATAAAAATAAAATACAATGACAATGATGATGAAGAAGGTGTGATGAAGATGATAATGGCAATGTTAAAGACGAAGATAAAAATTATGAAGACAATGTTGACGATGCAAACATGAGGAAGATGTAATGGTGAAAATACAAATGAGAATGGGATTGATGAAGATGTGATGACACTGCAGATGAAGGTGTAATGACTTTAATGAAGATGTGATAAAGATGTTGATGAAGATAACAGTAATGATGAAGAAGACAATGAAGATGTATGGGAGATGACAAAGATGATGATGATTACCATAAAGATGAAGATTGTGAAACTGCATTGAAGATGATGACACTGACAATGATGTGATGAAAATACAATGAATGTTTATTTAACATTTGTTTGCTTAGAAAGTCTGACTGGGACAGAGCCAGTTTTCAGTGGAGGCCCAGGGAGAAACTCTCCAGATGCATGTCTTTGGAATGTGGGAAGAAACCAGAGCACCCAGAAGAAACCCACATGAACACAGAGTGGACATATAGACTCACAGAAGCACCCCAGCCAAGAATTGAACCAGAAAACCTCTTGCTGTGAGACAAAAATGATAACCGCTGCACCACTGGCCCGCCCTGTGATGTAGCTTATTCATTTTTATCAGCTCTTCAGCTTCATTACTGCATCTTTATCACATTCTTGTTTTAGTTACCATCATGACATCATCTTCATCATTGTTATTGCCTTTCATCTTCCTCACATATTCATCACTGTCATGTATTCATCTTCATTATTTTAATTACATCTTCATCTTCATTATGTGTTCATTATCATAATTGTCTTCTTCACATCCATCTGTATAACACATTCAACTTTATTATTTGCATTATCTTTGTATAGTTGTGGTGGAGTTGCGGTAGTGTTGTCGCCTCACAGTAGGACTTTGTCCTATTCGATTCTCAGCTAAAACGTCTTCTGTGTGGAGACATGCATGAATGGGCGTACCTTCGTTGAAGGTTGTGCATCAGGCCTGGCAAGTCGGTACGTAAAAATCTACTGCCAATCATTAGCGGACAGGAGTTCCGCTGTGGCGACCCCTAACCGGGAAAAGCCGAAAGATACAACAACATCGTTGTATAGTTGTCATCATCCACACCACCCCATCACAATTACCACTGTTCTCATTACATTATCTTCATCATCTTTATTATATCCCCTTTGCCATCTTTACTTCATCTTCATCATTATCACCATCAGCAACTTTAAAACCTTCATCTTCATTGAATCTCAGCATCTCAGTCATCTTCTGTCATCATATTCATATTCATCATCATAATCTTCATTGTCATCATCATCATCATCACATCTTCCTCATTATTTTTATCTTCATAGTTATATTCATTGCATCATCATCATCATCATCATCATCATCATAATCTACATCTTCATTTTTATAGCATCTTGATGGCATTCTCATCATCACAGATGCACCAGTTATCCCAACAGGTTTTTTACTTGCACTAATCCATTCACTGTACAACATAAATGCCCGTTTATGTGAGGACAACATCATTGAGATGATTACTTTTCTTCCCATAAATGATCATTGCATGGCAGACAACTATAATTACAGTATTATGTCTGTGCAACTACACTGTGTGCCAACCACTACACATTTACTAAGCACCCTGTCCTACTACACTTGCTTTTCTTATTTTATACTTGTATATACTTGCATTTATTTATTTACTGATTCATTGTCTCATTGCCTGAATAACCAATTGATTGTGCTGCATTTTGTGTTAGTTTATATCATGAAGTCTGCTGTAGACTATAGAAAATACCTACCCCTACAAACTATTTGTCCCAATAATTACATCTTCAGAAAGTGGGGGTCAGATGGTAGGGAAGTAATTGGACAGCTACTAACCATAGAGTAAATAGAAATGCAAGTTCATTAAACTTAATAAATATAGTTCCACTGAAGTAAATACAATAGAATTCACAAATTTATGAAACAAAAAGCCAACTTTATATGATGAAAGCAAAATTACAGCAAAAATAAATGGCACAAAACCCTTTGTATATGATCATTACCTCATGTAGAAAAATGCATCCAAGATGGCGGCCACCAATTGATGCCCCCCCCCCCCGATCCATGTAATTTTTCTTTCTGTGAAACCATAAAGCCTCTCCTATACCCTTTATAGAACTGGCCATGTTTGTAATTTAAACAGAAAATGGCCACTGCCTTTAATGTTTATTCAAGCAAATTACTGGAGCCACCACGATGGTTAAAATTCTTCTTTAATGATAAAACAAAACGAGCGCTTTCACGCACCTATGGAGTGCGCTTCATCAGGTTATAATAATATATGAAAAACTTCAGTTTTTATAATACATCCACACCCTAATTAACAAGCCTTTATGGCAGGAAAACTATTCCAATTGACCAATATAAAAACAATTAAATATATTTTAGCAACGTTAAAGCCAAAGTTTAAGGTGTGTATACCACTGATATGAAATATGGTACTTACTCTATCAGAAAATATATACATTCATGTATTGCATCAACAGAAATTGCCTTATCATGCTATATTTAAAATCAAAATCTCAATTGTATTCATAAAATAATCATAATCAATATTTCTCATCATTTAGAATCTATGAAAATGAATGGAAAAAGGGGGAAAAAGGGGAAAGGAAGGAAGGGGGGAAGGGGGGGGGACGGTGTGTTGACCATACTGAAAACCTCCTTAAAAATAGGGACAATATATAAGAAATAATGAATTCATGTTTAGACATGAGTCTGTCTATATTATAATTATTATTATACAGTATGATCACCTGAATATATAAAGAACTATATTTATCCAACATGTTGGTTATACTTATTAAAAAATCCATTAAAAATAGAAAGGAAAGACTTTCTTTCCCAGTAATAAGAACTATCCATATAAACGTGGTTATTCATTCCAGTAATGTGGCAAAAAATGTGAAACTATGGAGTAGATCCAAGCCATAGTATATCCTGGATATAGAAATAAAAATAATAATAATAGGTCACTGAAGAGCTGGTCTAATATTAAGTGTTGTATTAAGGCCAGGTTCTAAATGTGCCCTTAGTGTTAGAATCCATCTTAACTCATATAGTTCCAATGTACCTAGTATGTCCCCTTCCCTTTTATTAGGGTATAGGATCTGAAGGACCCTAAATCTGAAACTATGGGCTGGAAACCTTTGACAATGTCGAGCCAGTACACTATTTTCATTCATTCTCCGTATGTCGTATATGTGGTTATACACCCTGTCTCTAAATCTACGTTTTGTCAAGCCTACGTAAAATACATCACAACAATCACATGTTGCTAAATAAATCACATTGGTGGTGTTACATGTAGCATAAAAATTTGGGGTAAAACTCACACCTAATTCTTTGTTAGTATATCTCTGTTCTTTTGTAATATATTTACATATGCAGCATTTATTGCAAGGAAATGTTCCTTGTCTAAAGTTAGTTCTCAAATCTTTAGGTACATAGGAAACCCTCTCCTTGCATAATATCCTTTTCAGGTTAAAACAGTTGCTATATCTAAATCTGGGATAGTTGCCTACCATGTCCATCATTTCTTTATTCAGATTCAACAATTTCCAATTCCCGGCTATAATCTCCTTGATATATTTAACGTCATTGGTGTATTTAATGTCATAATATAGCATACTTTTCTGGAACTTGGAATGGTATCCATTTAAAGGTCTATTTATAATTCCTCTTCCAGAGATATTTAAATTATCATCCCCATGAGTCATGATTAAATGAGTTGGGTAACCTCTTTTCATAAAGCATTGTCCCTGGAAATCTAAAAGACGTTTTTTCTCATTGTCGGTATTACAAAGTCTATTGACTCTCTCCATCTGATTTTTAACTACATTTGGAAAGATATGCCTGGGATGCATACTTTCGTAGTGTAATATTCCATTTTTCCAACAACGTTTCCTATACAAAGAGGTAAAAAACTCATTTTTATCATTTTTAATTATGGTAACATCGAGGTAGTTAATGCTAACCAAAGAAGCCTCATATGTGAAGCTTAAGAAAGAGGTGGTGTTTCCCATGTACTCTATAAAATCATTTAGAGAGTCAATGGTACCATTCCAAAAAAGTATAATATCATCCACAAATCTCCTATAGTAGACAACATTATTGATGAAACCCACTTCCTTAAAGACATATGTTCTCTCCCATTCGTATACTGCTAGATTTGCATAAGCATTTGCACAGGGGGTGCCCATGGCAACCCCCCATGCCTGCCTATATGTATGGTCTTGATATATAAAAATATTGTTGTTCAAAATTAAGTCAAGCAGAGTACAAATCACAAACTGCTCATTACTACTAATGCTACCACATTCATTAAGGTGTTTCCTGGTCGCTTCTATACCGAACTCATTCGGTATACTCGTAAACAAGCTCTTAATGTCTAAAGTGACCATAAGGGTATCAGATGTTATCCTATCACACAATGCTTCCTCTTTTAAGTCATCTAGCAGTTTGTATGTATTCTTCAAAATAGTGGGTATCCTGTCTACTAAGGGACCGATCTTAGACTGCACATATTTAGACGCATTCTCCGTTACCCATAGTTTGCCTGATACTATCGGCCTTAGAGGGGGTGGGTAAATTTCTTTATGTATCTTTGGCAACCCCTTTATTATAGGTATTAGAGGTGCCTCAATTTCAAGATATTCATATAGAGACTTACTAATGCACCTAGACATTAAAAGATCATATAACACGTCATGAACATTATTGATGGTTGTAACAACTTCTGATTTACATATTAAAGAGTAGGCAACATCATCATTAAGCATGTTTTTCATCAAGTCATCATAAAAGTCAGAGTCCATTATAACAACGCCGCCCCCTTTATCAGCAGGTCTGAATGTCAAACTGCTATCTTTACAAAGGGTATCTAAACTTTGTTTCTGGGCTGCGTTCAAATTCACAAACAACTTTTTATGTCTTTTTTCACCAAAATATTTATAAAAGTCATGTTCACAGGCTCTCTGAAAACAGTCCACAAAACTCGGTAGGGGTGGTACATAGGAACTCTTCCTTTTTGGTTCAACAGCATTAAAGTCATGTGTTGCAGTAGCTGAGTCTTTAAAGAATATTTTCAGCGCTACTTTTCTAGTAAACTTACGAAGTGAAATTAAGGTGTCTGATAATTCACTCCCTCGAGAGGGAATGAAAGAGAGTCCCTTGTTAAGTACTGAACAGTCAATATCAGTCAAGAGTCTGGAAGACATATTGAGAAACAAGGTATTTAAATTCTCTTCTTCCTGTTCCCCCAATTCTCGCCAGACATCTTGCGCTTCCCTCTCCCCCTGCTTGTTGAGCGTGTTGTTGCTCGATGTTTGTATGGAAGCGGGGAGTTTAAAGCATGGGTTGCTTTATGCGTGTTATATGTCTGGGGAGTTATTTCTTTAGATCTGGCTCCTCCGGTTGTCAGATTTAAATTCAAACCTTGTTGATTGCAAGGTAAGGAGGGGACAGTCTGTGAATTATCCCCATCAAACTGAGATGGGGCCGAGGTAACACCACTGCATGCTTCAAGATTTGGTTCAGGTCTACTAGTCAAGTTATTCATGCCATGAGATGCTGCACTATTTTGATTAATTATTTCTCCTGATGCTGTCGCTTCATTGAACCTCGGCCATAGGAAGATGTGGCCTAGTTCAAAGTCATTGCAGTCACGTTTCAGCTTTTTAAGTTTGGTTTGTTCCAACTTATTGCTGTAGAAAGTTAATTGTCTCAGCATATTATTCATTCTAGTCACGCAAAAGTCACTTTTATATTGAGAGACAAGTATTTTGTGCTCACCTTCAACCTTAGTTATGAGGTTCTCCTCTATTGGCAAGAAATGTTCGATAAGTAACTTCAGGTAGTTGTAGCCAAGATCCAGGTTCAGCTGTTGCCATTTTCGTAGGAGTTCAGGATGCGCTTCCCCGTAACTCGGCATGCAGAGTACCCGCATGCCACGCGGGATTACCTTGAAGTGTAAGCACGCCTCCAAATGCTTTCTCTGCCATATAAGTCTGTGGAGCTTGTATAAATCATTTTCTAAGCTTCTTAATGCCAAGTAAAATTCTTGCACATTCTCCGTGTTGTTATTGACTACTGGTAGAGTGTTTGTTTTGTTGTCATAATTAAGCAATGGATTTTCTTTTTGATAGAACAGTTCATTCCAATTAGGTACATTATCAGAATTACCCGGAACGTAGTCAAGCTCAATATCTGGTGTGTCCATCGCGTGTTGATGAGCCAGGAACAGGAACAAGGAGACCAAAACTAAAAGCACGGAACCCAGCAATATCATCCAAAGGCACCAGCAAAACCAACAACAGATTATTCAAGCAAATTACTGGAGCCACCACGATGGTTAAAATTCTTCTTTAATGATAAAACAAAACGAGCGCTTTCACGCACCTATGGAGTGCGCTTCATCAGGTTATAATAATATATGAAAAACTTCAGTTTTTATAATACATCCACACCCTAATTAACAAGCCTTTATGGCGGGAAAACTATTCCAATTGACCAATATAAAAACAATTAAATATATTTTAGCAACGTTAAAGCCAAAGTTTAAGGTGTGTATACCACTGATATGAAATATGGTACTTACTCTATCAGAAAATATATACATTCATGTATTGCATCAATAGAAATTGCCTTATCATGCTATATTTAAAATCAAAATCTCAATTGTATTCATAAAATAATCATAATCAATATTTCTCATCATTTAGAATCTATGAAAATGAATGGAAAAAGGGGGAAAAAGGGGAAAGGAAGGAAGGGGGGAAGGGGGGGGCGGGGGGGGACGGTGTGTTGACCATACTGAAAACCTCCTTAAAAATAGGGACAGTATATAAGAAATCATTGCATGGCAGACAACTATAATTACAGTATTATGTCTGTGCAACTACACTGTGTGCCAACCACTACACATTTACTAAGCACCCTGTCCTACTACACTTGCTTTTCTTATTTTATACTTGTATATACTTGCATTTATTTATTTACTGATTCATTGTCTCATTGCCTGAATAACCAATTGAGTGTGCTGCATTTTGTGTTAGTTTATATCATGAAGTCTGCTGTAGACTATAGAAAATACCTACCCCTACAAACTATTTGTCCCAATAATTACATCTTCAGAAAGTGGGGGTCAGATGGTAGGGAAGTAATTGGACAGCTACTAACCATAGAGTAAATAGAAATGCAAGTTCATTAAATTTAATAAATATAGTTCCACTGAAGTAAATACAATAGAATTCACAAATTTATGAAACAAAAAGCCAACTTTATATGATGAAAGCAAAATTACAGCAAAAATAAATGGCACAAAACCCTTTGTATATGATCATTACCTCATGTAGAAAAATGCATCCAAGATGGCGGCCACCAATTGATGCCCCCCCCCCCCGATCCATGTAATTTTTCTTTCTGTGAAACCATAAAGCCTCTCCTATACCCTTTATAGAACTGGCCATGTTTGTAATTTAAACAGAAAATGGCCACTGCCTTTAATGCTAATGATGCTAGATGATGTGAATTCAGAATTATAGCTGCCAGCATGCATGCAACCCTAAAAATAGCAGTTGTAATAAACACACAAAAGTTGGCTTAATTTAATCATCAAATACTCTAAATAACATGTTTAGGTTCACCACACACCACATAAACCACAGTAAATAAAAAACACAAAATTTAAAATCCAAAATAAACATTGTTGTTCCCATTTGTACAACAACTACTACTACAACAATAAAGGCATATATTATGCCAGCACAAACCGCTTTCTAATCAAAACAGGTATCTAGAACTTAACCAAACCCCAGCGAACGTGTACCACCAATAATTCAAAACCCAACCAGGTGCATTGGGGGGGTAACCAACAGAGCCTGACATAAAATGAAATCAGTGTAGTGTTGTAGGTAAAATCAGTATAAAAGTTAATTGACAAGATGCATTAAGCCAAAGCTTTTATCCAATTAATTATAATGGACTTCCTCAGAATGAATTACAAAATGCCATGCTGTCACATTTAAAAAGAATACAGCAGCAGCAATACATCTTTTCTGGGTAGTAATTTCTATACCTAGACAGCACTTTGTTGTTTAATTTTTTTCAAAATTTTCCTTGATTTTATTCATATTTTGGTCTGTCGCTATTAATTTCAGCCAGCGATGATGCCAGTTGGAAAACAGTATTGAGTTACAATTAATAAATAATGGCAATAATCGGAGTTATGGCATTCTTTTATTTTAGAAAATGTACATATTAACTCATACTACCTGATTCTGTCAATGTCTCTAGCTAATAGTAATAATATTTTAATAGTGTCATCCGTGTTTATTTCTAATTGGAGCCAACTAGAATAGAAGCTAATTCAGCCTCTTTGTGTGCTAGTGTTGGAGCCAACTGGAATAGCATGTAATTTAGCTCCTTTGTGTGCTAGTGTTGAGGCATTTTTGGCCCAGTCAGCTGGAGTAGTTAGGTACTTTCTTAGATACTTTGGCAGAAGAAGATAAGGTTATATGAGTTCTTCATGGATAAGGGGTTTTAGGAAGCACATTGTACCAGGGACTCCTAAATTGTGAACCCCTGTGATGTTTCTCAGTATTTTCCTTGTCAGCCAATTCTCACTCAAGTGAGTCCAGTAGCTAATGTCCAGGAGGGTTTGGATATAGTTATTTTCCTGGGAAGAGCTATAATGTTACATATACCTCAGGCATTAAAGGATAAAGTTTAAAAGTGTGAATACGTGGATATTTCTGACTTGGTGGATAGTGAGGGTGCACAACACCTTACTGATGTCCAGGGTACAGGTAGTAACACTGATGTTATCAGAAGGTTGGCACAGGCTGATGTTGAGTCAGCATTTCATCTCTTTCCCATCCACCTACAGGATTGGTGTCTCCTGGGGATGGTGGTTGATGCAGCCATGCCCGTGTAGTGTTCAGTGGCTTGTTCCACATTTGATGGCTTGTTCCACATTTGAGAAGTTTAGCTTGACATTGCATTGGGTGTGGCAGCAAAAGGGCTCCAGATTAGTAAGTGGTGCATTATTTGGGTGATTTTTTATTCATTGGTGAAGGTGCTGCTGGTCATGCACAGGCTTTAAGGACCTTTATGAAACTGTGTTCAGATATTGGAATTCCACTTTCAGAAGGGAAGGTAGAGGGACCTGGCAAATTGCTCTGATTCTTGGGTTTAAAATTTGATGTTTTGGAATCCACTTTTAGATTGCCCCTTGAGAATATATAAAAGATGACAGATTCTGTTCAACAATTTTTGGGCTGTAAATTGTCAGAATCTCTCAAATTATGGAATTATTGGGTTTGCTTAATTCTGCATGTTAGGCCATTTCTTCTGGTAGAAAATTTATGTGAGGATTGGCTAATTTTCTTCAGGGGAAAACAAAAATACCACTGAATGAGAGTGACTAGGAGTGTGTGTGTGAGGATCTGGTCTTTTGGAAGGATTTTTGACACATTGAAATGGGATTGTGTTTTGGTAAGAAAATTGGCCGTCTTCTCCTCGGGTGCAATTGTACACAGATGAGGCAGGGCATTTTGGCATGGCAGCTTATTGTCAACACAGATGGCCTTCCTTTTGGGGAGAACAGGTGTGAAAGGTTATTACATTTTTGGAACTAATGCCCATCTGGATAAGCATGTTAGTGTGGGGTGACCTGTTGTGCAATAAGAAAGAGGTTTTTCCATCGTGACAATATGTCAGTGGTCCAGGTCTTGTACAAAAGAACTTCTAGGTCTTTCAGGGTTCAGTCTTTGCTTAGAATGCTCATGTTGCAAAGTCCGAACATTTATTTATCATTTAGAGCCTTGCATGTCTCTGGAAGGAGCAGCAAGTTAGCAGATTGTCTTTCTCTCTTTCAGATAGAGAACTTCAGAGGGCTAGCTACTGAATAAACTGGGATGGCATGCCATATTAAACAAAAAGGAGAAGGGCTGGATCATTAGACTTGGGGGGTTGTTTTCCCCAGTTTTAAATGACCATATGTAATAAATATGGCTCAGGTGAAAAAGATGGCTGTTGCTTTATATATGAATGATAGTTTGATTAATAATGATTAGTCATGGTATAAATAGTGAGATTTGTGCCTTGTATTTTATCACTGATGAAGGCTTGGTTGCTGAAACGGGTCTGATTTTTATCATGGTGTGGCCACAATAAAAGAATATTTGTACTCTCTCTGATGGTGCTGGATTTGCTTTTTTTGAAGTTAAGAATAGATACACAAGTTTTATGACAATTATTTAATAGTTAGAGAAATTTTAGCCAGTTTACAGAGAAATTAAATGTAAGATATTATAATACAAACAGAAATTGCAATATGAAGTAAGAGAAAAGCAGCTTTGTGGTATATTTAGAGAGAAAGCCAGGGAAAAGAAATTAATAGAAGTAATGAAGTAAGTAGATGTGAGATATGACTAGGTATTTGTCCATGTTTAGATGTATAGTTTATCCTGGTATTGGAACAAATACTACCAAATCCAAGAAGGAGTTTGTGGGAACATAAGTTAGAGTATTATGAACTCTTGTGGTAGTCTAGGTTAAATGCTTGTAAGATTCCTGAGTTGAATGATGCAGTTTCTTTAAACAGAGTGTCAACATTGTGAGCAGCTAAATTGTAATGTATATAATTTTTATAAAGTTTATTTTACATTCAATATTTTATTGTCTTATTAGTCTTTTAAAGACAATATGAAGTCATGTTACTGTTTCTTACTATCTATTAGTTTAATGATTTGAAAAGGTGGAACTAGGTCACGTGATGTAATTATATTTATATAATGAAGTGCATGGCAATTTGCTTTGTTCTGATGACATCTTAATGTATAAGGGAAAAAATGCTGAAATCATCTATTAAAATTTTATTCATAAATATTGTGCTGTGACTCCATTTGTGATTCCTTTGGACTTGGTTAGCCAAGGTGTTTTGCTGGTTTCTTTTAATTCGGTGTCTTACCAAGATTTTACTTCTTCAGTTTAGTTTAGATTACAGGACACTATGAGGATAAAGAACAGAATATGAAAGATGCAGTAGACGTAAATATCATATAAACATCAAAAGCAACTTTATACAATTTGGCAAAACAGATAAATATTAATAGGGAAGAATAGTTGGGTCATGCAGTGGTGCAGCGGTTAATATTGTTGCCTCACAGAAAGAGGTTTTCCAGTTTGACTCTTAGCTGGGGTGCCTTCTGTGTGGAGTCTGCATGTCCTTCCTGCATTCGTGTGGGTTTCCTCTGTGCTCCGGTTTCCTCCCACATTCAAAGGACATGTGTCTGGAGCATTTCTCCCCAGGCATCTGCTGAAAATAGGCTCTGTCCTAGTCGGACTTTTCCGATCAACAAATGTTAAATAAATAGTTATAAGCAATCAATAAGAATAGTAAATCAGGGACTATAATAAAAAGTACATGTATGCACTATATATACCCTAACAGGATTATATGGGTAAAGAAAATAAAAAAGAGGCAGTAGAAGGGGAAGTAAGAAATGGGTTAGTGTACTACGAATTATTGTGTTGGAAGGCAAATCCCAGGGATTCATTGACAGCATTCCCACATCATACCCAATCTAGCATGATAAATCATGTTTGGGCAATAAACAGCATTACTAATCAAACATGCAAAAAAAGCCAAGGCACATAGCATGATAAGGAGCCTTTCCTTCAGTCCAACATACAGGCTCATAGCCATGTTGGGCAAGCAAATGCATGTTGGCCATATGTATGTATACAATGTAAACAATATGTGTATGACGATTCACAGAATCAGAAGTACACGTGCCTGCCATCAATAGTATCAGATATGTAAAACAAGAAACCATGAGCAAAGGAAAGCCTGGCAACAAACAAACAATAAAGCTTGATGGTGTAGATGTCATTTACTGAAATCATGGACATGTTGAACATTACTTGTAATATGATTTGCATAAACAAAAAGAGATGGGTGTCTGCTGCTTTGGCAGATTTTTATTTAGAGCATCTGAGTATGTTTTTGTGAGTTTATGTGTCTTGTTTGCTGGTGCGTTTGGTCTATGTGAGACTGGTTGTGTAGTGTGAGTGGTTTCCTTCTCCTCGTGACTGACTGTGCCAGTCTTGGGTTGAGAGAGCTTGGCCTCCAGTTTGGCTGTATAGTTGCATCTCTCACAAATATTTGAGTTTGTTGTAAGAAGGAGAGGGTTGTCTGTGTATCACAAAACTCAGCATACCTTATGAACATCGTATCAGGGTTACAGTGAACTCTGTAAGCTGTACTTGCCATGATAAATGTCTATAAATGCTTATATCACTATTACTTTCCTCTGCATATTGGATGTAAGCTCTATATTGTGACCACCACTGTAGCTTTACGGTCAAAGGCAAATCCACAACTGTTTTGACATACAATGAGAAACAAGAGCTAGGCTTCAACAATGTCAAGTAGTGATGGTCCTGTGTGCTAAATGTCACTCAATGGAAGATGCCAAAGATGGAACTATGCATGCTTTCAAAAAAGTACAGTACTTGGGGGATCAAATTATGCCAACCCTCTTCACATCTCATCTTAAATCTGTTGAGTGAACCATTTCTGTATTTCATTAATGTCATAGGTTCATAGGTAGGTTCTAGGCTATCGGCCCAAGGGCCTAAGTAAGCCTAGCCAACAAAGTTCCCTGGCTTATGCCAACCCAGGAAAGTTAATTTCCTGTACCACTGTCGAGCAGAGCTACAGAGGTGATCCCCGGGGTGTATTTCCTACTTCCCACCCAGTCATCAAGATTTTTCTTGAAGAGTACTAATAAGGAACTTTGCTTGACATAGACGGGTAACTTGTTCCAGAGTATGGGAAGTCTCTGAGACAGGAATCTATCCCTCCAGCATGTCCTGTTTATTGTGGTGACAAGGTTTAGGTCCCTAGAGCATGTAGCTCTGAAGGATTGGGATTTCTTTAGGTGTAGCATGTCCAACAGCTCTGGGTTTGACATAGCTTTATATGTTAGGCAGAGATTACCTCGGAGTAGGTGATATGCTATGGAGCAAAGATGGAGTTTTTGAGATGGTCAGTGTAGGCCAACTGTTTGAGGCCAGTAATCCTCATTGTGAGGTACTTCTGTGGCCTTTCCAGCTGCTGCAGATGTCTTGTGATTTACATTACAAAAGGGGCGTTGTACTCTATAATGGGTCTAATGAGTGTCGGGTCGAAGGGAACAATGACATCTTTTTTTCTGGATGAGAACCCTTTTGTGATGAGATGTGCCACATAGAAGGATTTCATGACTACTGTGGTGATGTGATTATCAAAGGAGAGACTACTGTCCACCTGGGTCCCAAAGGCTCTTATCACATATTTGGAGTTAAGTAAACTGCCACCTATGTGGTAGTTCATGGGTACAGAGTTTTTACCAAAGGGGATGACAATGGACTTTTTTGGCATTGAGCTTGAGGACATGGCTCTGACACCAGGCATCTGTCTCAGTGAGGCCCTTCTTTAGGGTGCCCACATCATTTGGGGACTTGACTAAGGTTCGTAGTTTGCAGTCACTTGTGAACTTCATTAGCCAAAGGCCTTCTTTGTTAGCCTGTACTTCAGTGAAGTAGATAACACACAGGAGAGGTCCCAGGACTAAACCCTTTGGTACTCTGCTTGCTACTGGTTTGAAGTCAGATTTGGACTGTCTGTCTAAATGGAATTGGACTAAATGTTTGTTTTTCTACATTAAAACAAGGTACATGCTGTTGATTTGAACAACTACTTATTCAATTTCTATTCCGTACAGTTCTGTGCTAGCTGCTAATGCCACAGAGGAAGTTACATCATAGTTGCCAGAAAATACACGGTAGAAGGGATAATTTCAGCAGGGTGTAGGAATGTACATGGTCTTCCTTAAAAATGAAGTACAGTACATGAGGGATCAAAAATCTCTACCTGTATTAATGTTAACAATAAGTACAACTGTACATTTCACATTTGTTGAGTAAGCCAGTCCTGTTTGTCAGTAGTTGCTTTTATACATACTCATACTAGTTACACACTGCTGGATTTGAACACCTACCTGCTTCATGCACTATTCTCTAACACAGTGTACTAAATGTTTATGCCACAGAGAAAATCACATCACTGTTCTCAGAAATCACACAGTCAAAGTGATAACTTTGAGCAAATGTTGGACTGCATATGGCCTCCATTAAAAGGGAGTGCAACATATGAGGAATCAAAACCCTTAACATCTATATTTTACCTCTAAGTAGAACTGCACAGATCACATCTATTGAGTAAACCAACCCTGCCTGTTACAAATTGCTTTTGTACAAACTCATACTGGGTATACATTGCTGCATTTGAACACCTGCTGACATGTACACTAGCTATTGATGCCTCATAATAACTCATGCAGAACAGTTGAAGAGTGCATGACACTTGTATGGAAGAATGGGCAATGCGCTTTGTAAAACAGACACCAGCAATGTGTGGATCAGACTTTAAAGCATTGATAATGCCAATGTGGCATCAGGAGTGTGTTACACCACTGAGCCTGTTATAATTAATAACTGTCACTGTAGACTGATATCAACATTGCTTTCTGGCACACAGCAGGGCTAAGCATATTAGCAAGAAAAGTACCATGTGGATATGACCTAAGGTAAATTCTCATACGTTTTCTGCCATAGGATATAAAATATCAGTAACAGTTACTTTATTAAAGTAAGCAGAGCTGCTTTATGCCAAGCTTTGTACAGTGGTTAAAGTAGAAAGACTAATTTGTTGTAGCATTCAAAAGTCTTATGTTCATGTCTGTGAAATGATACATGTGTCACTTGACATAAATTGTGCTTGGGAATGATATATTTGTAAGAGTGATGTTAGCTACACATTACAAGAATGGAAGCCATGATGGACTAACTAATAAGTTCAACAGCAATTTTGTCATGAGCAAAGTCACAAAGGGGCTTTTACTGTCATGTGTTTGACAAGTCAAACGTGAAGGAATTATGCAGAATGGAAATCAATACAGTGATGCTACAGGGATTGCACAGGATAGTGCTGGATGATAGTGACAGCTGTTATATGGTGGATTTCCACCCATGCATTCCTAATTGTTGACCTCAAGATCACTGCTTTGTGCATTATTTCTATTATGCCCTGTGTTTACGTTTGCATTAGTAATGATTTGCTGTTATGTATATACAATGTTCAGAGTAGTAACAAGGCATGCATGCAAATGATATTACCACTGCACTCAATAAAAAAACGGTCTGTAAATATGTTGTAATTGTGCCAGCTGAATTAAACACTCTGTGACACTAGGAAGGAAAATCTGACATAATACAACCTTTAGTTACATATGGAGCTACATATGGCAGTGCTCCAAGTGCATTGGAATGGACTCCTCATATTACGTATACAATAAGCCAATAAAACATATACAATTATCAGAGGCCACTGCCATTGCTTTCATTCTATAAGAATCACTTACCAAAGGGCAACACTGTCAAATTTAGCTGTGCAACCAATTGTAAAGTCTTAGTGCATGCTTAATTACTTTTTGAGTTTTTGCCATAGGAGGAGAAATACTATTTCTCTACAGTAGTCACTAACCAGTGACAGTGCTCAGTGACAGTTTTCATGCAAGAATGACCGCAAAAATGTCATTTTAGTTTACAAGATCATTGTGCATTTGTGTGATGTGACTGTGTTTTAACTGACATCACCATTACATTTGCAGAGGCCAGATTTAGAGGACAGAACTGTAGAGACTGCATGTAGGGGGAATGTGAACTCAAAGCATATTACAGGCATATTCAGATATGACCATTATCCACATATGCTACTGATACAGAATGAGTAGATGGTTTTCAAGCTGTTTTGATCTGCTCTACATATTGAATTATCTGCATAACTTAACAAGTTATGTACTCTCATTTCTTTGGAAATGTACCTTTTATTCCACAATATGCACACGGACGTGTGTTATTATTATTACTGAGGTGACCACTCAGGGAGATGCATTGGTAACATTATCAAGATTATTATCTAAAGTGATGAATTATATCCTGACGTTGCCATTATGAATTGAATGTGTGTGTAGCAGGTGTAACAGATGGAAGTCTGGTTTGTACATTGTCGACTGAAATCTCTGCGCTGATATGCATCCATTACATTTTATATGAGCACAATACTTGCCTTAATTACTACTACACATGTCACTGTATTTCAAGCTGCACATAATGAACTCCTCATGCAGTAATCATTGTTTATATAACAAAAATGTATATTAGTAATACATGTCACACTGGGCGGCCACGGTGGTGCAGTGGTTAGCATTGCTGCCTCACAGCAAGAGGTTCTCCAGTTCGATCCTCGGCTGGGGTGCCTTCTGTGCGGAGTCTGCATGTCCTCCCTGTGGTCGCGTGGGTTTCCTCCGGGTGCTCCGGTTTCCTCCCACATCCCAAAGACATGCTGCAGGTGGATTGGACACTCTAAATTGGCCCTAGGTGTGCATGTGAGTGTGCCTTCTGTGGAAGGTTGGGCACCGGGCTGGCAACTCGACACCATAAAACTCCACTGCCATTCAATGTGCGGACAAGGTGATCCGCTGTGGCGACCCCTAACCGGGAAAAAGCCGAAAGAAGAAGAAGAAGAAGTAATACATGTCACACTGCAGGTCAGAGGGTAACCCTTAAAATCCACAATAAACAGTCACCTAAATCATGGCTGTGTGGAATCAGTTATGTGAACTAATGTCAGGCTGGTTGCGAAAGACTGGCACTGCTCACATGTACAATATCATACTGCAGCAATGTGATATATAGACTTAAAATAGTTACAATGAGTCATGCAGTGTATTTATG
The DNA here is from genome assembly GCF_019279795.1 of Protopterus annectens. Classification (NCBI taxonomy): domain Eukaryota; kingdom Metazoa; phylum Chordata; order Ceratodontiformes; family Protopteridae; genus Protopterus; species Protopterus annectens. Next base: position 397,437,967 of record NC_056726.1, read on the forward strand.
ATTATTTACCAATCATCACATTTTCAGGTAAGGTGTTTGTTTAATGGTAGAGTACATTAGGATATAAAAATAAAATGACCACATGTATTATGCCATATAAAAACATACAGGTAGACTTGCTCTTGTAGGTATTCTGCACCTGTTGCACTTACATTCATTATAGCTTTTATTAACATGTTGAGCCATTATGGTAGTTAACAGTAAAAGTAATTTTCTGAAGTCACTAATGCATGAATATGCTAAGAGGGGTACAACGACATTTGTCTCATCTGCGTGAATGATGGATAAGCCTCTATGTGTGAATATTTTTTTTTATTTTGTCATAGGATAGGAACTGCCATTTCCTAAGGCACACCGATGTGCATGTAAAGGATGAAGATAAAACATATGGATAAAATTAAGTTTAGACATTTGTCACATTTATGGGTTTCCACAGTTAAAACATGTACACAGATTATCACACTTTAAGTAAAAGAACACCTTCACGGGATGTAAACACTGCACCTAAGGCATTGATATGGAGCACTGGCATTGGGAACATTTTGCACCTCTATAAACATTTAAATAAAAAGCAAAAGTTCTAGTCAGTGTGCTTTTGCAATAAGCAATTAGATTACAATATATTTCTGATATCACACTTTTGTTATTTTGGTTATACAGTGCAGATGGGATACTGGGAGTTTAAGACCCAGAAGGATAATAATGCAGCTGAGGGTACAAACACATTCTGCAGGCCAGACTTACACCTAACATTGTTGTAAATTATTAATTAAATTAGTTTTGTTCATAGAATGCTTTAAAGCCTGGCATAATTATGTACTCCATTGGTTTTAATATGTATATATCCTTTACGTTTAAGCTACATTCACATTGTTGGGGATATCATTTACAATGGTTAGGTATCTTTACTCCATGGATTTAAGTATCTTTGCTTTTTTTTTCACTGGAAATAGCTTCTGTAGCTTACTTTGAACTAGCCTGAACTGTTTTTTAACTGATTGCTGCATTATTTTAAAATCTGCTTTTAAAAGTTACATTTAGTCGAATTTGATCGAAAGTTTGCTTGTTTGTTTGTTTAATTTAACTGTGGAGGCTGCCCACTAAAGTGTGCTAGCCTGTGTAACTAATTTATCACTGTCTCTGCATTTTCTGTGTGTTTCTACCAAAAAAACAAAAAAATCAAAAAAATAATCTTTGTTTTCCCCCTTCCTCGACTAGCTTAGACCAGTTTACAGGCATTGCTGTATTCTGGGCTGTGGTGTAGTTCCTGGGTTGTCCATTACCTTACTTGGATAGAAGGAAGTTTCTTTGCTCACCAGTGGGAGTGGGGAGCCTTGAGCAGCCTACCTGTCCTTGGGGGAAGTGACCTCAGCACAAAAAGCTGTAGTAATTGGTTGTTTGGGACCATTCCTAGCTCTTTTGTAGTTCACTGTTTAAAATCCGCGTTTGCACAGCTTTGCGCGGTTGTGTGCATAGCGCAGCGCCGGTTAAACAGGGTTAAACTTTTTCTGGCTCCGCCAAGTCTGCTCTTTAAATTTTCCCTTAAGGAAGCTCTACTCTTAGTATAACCAGACTACTCACTGTCTTATAAGCCTAGCACTTGTTCTCAATACTTCTCTACTAAGTAAGCACTCTCATACTAAGTAAAGCACTACATCTACTTACCACCCCTGTGAATACCCACTTCCCTTAAAGGTATACCACTCCCGTATACTGTTCTAGCATGTCGAGTGGTAGATTACTGGCGTCGTCTCCAGTTCAGCTGGTCAATCTGGGCATCTTGAGACAATGCTACAATTGTCTCATGTACACAGACAACCCTCTCCTCCTCCCAACAAACACAAATACACGTGAGAGATGCAACTATATAGCCAAACTGGAGGCTGAACTCTCTCAACCCAGGGCTGGCATGACCAGACAGGAGGAGATGGCAACCACACACACAACAATCCCAGTCCCACATAGACCTACCACAACTGCAAACCATACACATAAAAACACAAAGACATACTCGGAGGCTCTAATAAAAAACTTACCAAAACAACAGAGGCTCCCAAAGCAGACATCCAAAAATCCACCACCTCAAAACAAAACACATGCAACACATACTTCAATAAATCAGTGTGTCGACCAATCACAGCCCTTAAGGCCAAACACCTTGCCTGATACACTAGTAATAGGTGACTCCATAGTCAGACACACTGATGTCCCACTGACCAGGCTGAACAAGGAGAAGGTGATGGTGAGCTGTCTATCTGGGGCTAGGATCCGCCACATAACACACACACTCAGGTCACTCCAAAGCAAGTACAAATATGACTCCGTCATTGTCCATGCTTGTGTGAATGACCTGAGATGTACCTCCCTGGACTACATGAAAAGAGACATAGAGGAGCTCTCCAATTATGTAGCCCAGGCTGGTATGACCCTGACCCTGAGCAGAATCTTGCCCTCATCAAGAATGATACCACAGTGCAAAGACAAGATGATCAGCTTTAACAATTGGCTCGAGTACTGGTGTCATTCTAAGGGGATCCAATGTCTGTCTGCCTGGGATGATATGTTGGAAAAGCCACGCTGCTTCACAAGGGATGGCTTACACCTGTCACCACTGGGCTTCCGGATATTGGCAAAGGCTCTTGCCACCCCCATAGTGCCTTTTTTAGGCAAGGCTCAAAAGACAAACCCACCTCCTTAGAAAACAAAAATGGAAAAAAAACTAAGGGTAATGCTGCTCAATGCCAGAAGTCTAAATCTCAAAATGCAGGCACTTGATGCACTCCTCAGCATGGAGAACATCGACATCTGTGCAGTAACTGAAACCTGGTTCAAGGCTCCTGAGAGCACCCCAGCACTACCAGACTATACCTCGTATCATACTTTTCGGCCCCAAAACCCGGGCCAAACCACAAAGGGAGGGGGAGTGTCCATATTTATAAAGGACACCCACACCTCCAGGTTAGTAGCAACACATGAAGCAACAGAGACCATGCAGGTGCAACTAACCATAGGCAAAACTGCTATACAACTGGTAGCATGTCACAGACCACCCTCCCAACCTCAAGAACCCCACTCAGCCTTCCTGAAGACATTGGAGGATATGAATGTATCACAAAATACCATCATACTGGGAGACTTCAACTACCCAAACATAGATTGGGTACATTATTCTAGCCCTAATACCCTAGCCCAAAGGTTCCTGGAATTCATAAATTCAAATGCACTGGGACAACTAGTCACCTCTCCCACTAGGGGAGATAATATACTAGACCTGATCATCACAAACATGGGGACAAAATGCTCCACACCGGAAGTATACCCCTCACTAGTGAGATCTGACCACAAACTAATCACACTGGATATACATATCCCACCTCCACCCCCAGCACAAAAGACCACAGTGAAAAACTTCTCAAAAGCAGACTTCACTCTTCTTAAGAAGGAGATGGTATCCTTTAAGCCCACTGTGCCAGTGGATACCATATCCGGCAATGCCGAATCCTTCACAAATGCTTTCTATGGACATATCCAAGAATGCATGGATCATGCAATCCCAAACAAATCCCTCTTCACCAAATGTAAGCGTCCTGTCTGGTGGACATCAGCCATAAACAAATTGTATAACAAAAGAAGGAAGCTACTGCACGTCAGAGCAAAATCCCATGAAGGGAAGATGTCTCTGATCAACATTAGCAGAAAACTACATTCTCTCATAAAAACATCCAAGGCAAACTTTGAGAGAAAAATCGCTAAGGACACTAAAGATAACCACAAAGCCTTCTTCAGCTATGTTAGAAACCTGGGCGGAAACCCTCAGATATGCTCAGAGTTGGTCCACAACCACAAAAAATACACTGAACCCACAGATATTGCTAACATTCTGGCTGACAGGTTCAGTGCAAATTTCTCACCTCCTTCACACCCAAAAGAAGAAATACTTATCCCAGCTGAATGTAATCTCCCTGTCATCTCAGATGTCCAAGTGAGAACCACCCTAAACAAAGCAAAAAAACACAGCATCAATGGGACCTGACGGTATCCCGGGGTGCGTGTTACATGAACTCCAAGAGGAGCTAAACCCACCCATAAAAATGCTATTTAACCTTAGCCTTACTTCGGGATATGTACCTGTACACTGGCGTACAGCAACAGTGGTCCCACTCCACAAGGGGGGTGCCTCTACAGACCCTGGAAACTACCGCCCCATAAGCTTAACTAGCCTGGTCTGCAAAGCCAGGGAAAGAATCATTATGGAACTCATAAACAGAGACATAGGGGACCTACAGACACTTGACCCCACCCAGTTCGGCTTTGTGAAGGGCAGATCCTGCCTTTTAAATCTGGTTGACTTCTTCGAAACAGTCACTAAAGCCAGTGATGAGGGCAAAGCAGTCCATACAGCATACCTGGACTTGGCTAAAGCCTTCGACACAATACCCCACTCAGGCATCATAGATAAGCTAAACAGCTTAAAAGTAAACCCCTATGTCACTAGATGGGTTGCAAACTGGCTAAAGGACAGAACCCATAAAGTTAAAATCGCTGGAGCAATGTCAGACTCAAAGCCGGTCACAAGTGGTGTCCCACAGGGATCTGTCCTGGGACCCCTCTCGTTCGGCATTTATTTCTCAGATGTTAAAGCAAACATGGGAGGGCTGTGGCTGACAAAGTTCGCAGATGACTGTAAACTAGGAGCCATAGTCGATACACCAGCAGACACACACATCCTACAAAAAGGCCTCACTGAAACGGACAACTGGTGCCGTAGTCACGGCCTTAAACCAAATGCCAAAAAATGTATAGTCATCCCTTTTGGAAAAAACAAAGTACCCACAAATTATCACATAGACAGCAACCCACTGAGTACGGAAAAAGTAATCAGAGACCTGGGGACCCAAGTAGACGGCGACCTCTCATTTGACACCCACGTTGCCAAAGTGGTTAGAAAAACATTCTACCTTGCACACCTCATCATGAAGGGATTCACATCCAGATCCAAGGATGTCATTGTACCCCTATATTCCTCCCTCATCAGACCCATGATTGAGTACAATGCCCCATTTGGTATGTACCTCACCTGGCACTTGCAACAGCTGGAGAGACCACAGAAGTACCTCACCAAAAGGATCAAGGGTCTCCAACATATGTCTTATTCAGCCAGACTAAAGAAACTTCAGCTCTATTCAGTGGCATACCGCCTGCTCAGGGGTGATCTCTGCCTGACGTACAAGGCCATGTCCAATCAGGATTTGATGGACATGCTCCACCTCAAAAAATCCAAATCCATCAGGACCACGAGAGCTAAAGACTTAAACCTCGGCACAAGTATGAATAGGACATGCTGGAGGGATAGATTCATAACCCAGAGGCTTCCCATGCTCTGGAACAGGATCCCAGTTCATATTAGGCAGAGCCCCTCACTGACTCTCTTCAAGAGAAATCTTGATGAGTGGATGGGAGATCGAAAGTTTACCCCAGGGGTCACATCTGTGTCGCTGCTTGACAGGGGCACAGTAAACTAATTCTATTATATAAGGGGACCTTCATTGTGTCACTACTAGACAGAGGCACAGTATTCTAGATTTATTCTGTACATTTTTGTACCATTTCATGGGGTGGCAAAAGCCACATCACTATGGCTAGGCTTACAAATGCCCCAGGGCAGATAGCCTAGTATTATACTATGAAACTATGAAACTATATCTGAGATGTGTGCACAGCCACCTCACATAAAGTTGAAATGATCTAGATAACATGCAGATCAAGGTTCAGTAATATTTCACCATGCGTAAAATTAGTCATATTTTAAGTTACCTGTTTGACACACCATTTCACAGTGTGATTTTCATTAGCATAGATGTTTAACACATAACTGACTTACCAGTAGTGCTAAAGAGACATACCTACATGTTATTAGCTTGGAGATGTGCTAATCCCTGTTCTTGTGTTGCTCAGATATGTGCACGTCAACATGTAGACAGCAACAAGATGCTTATGAATATTGCTCATCATGCAAACTGAGTGATTCAGAAAGTGTAAGGAAATGAGATCTAAATAACATTTTCTACTTCCCGAGGGGGGTTTATCTATGCATTATAGGTGTGATGTGGGGTTTGGAACTTGCTATGGAAGATTTCTCTTTTTCCCCAAGTACTACCAAACTTACTATTCTCAACATTTCTGCTGTAGGACTAGGGAGGATACTCTCAGAAAATATTGCAAGGTGTGTCTTCTTCCATACAACTGCTCATTTTTGCTATGCTGATAAATATTTTAATTGTGCTGTCTATTTACAGCGATTTATTGAAACCTGTTCATAGGTTCATAGGTAAACCTGTTCAGGTATCAGAAAATGTAATTCATAGGGTCAGGCAACACAACACTCATTTATATGTCGAGAGCTTAGTATTATTGTTAGAGGTATATCTTTCAATATGTGTCACAGTAATGTTGGCAAAGTGCACAAGTGTGTAAAAGTATTGCTACTGAGGGAGTTAAATAAGCCTTTGCTGCATTTCCCATTTTGTTGTATTGCTTATAATGTTGGTCTGCTTGTTAGTTGTACATTCCTGCATCTGGTATTCTTTTTATTTTCTGAAGTTGTTGGAGGGTGCATCTGGGTATTACAATGCTGGTTGTATTCCTACAGGTTACAGTTATGTTTAGTGTTATATTAGGAAACTTGTACTGTTGTTTACACAGTTGTTTGTATTTTTAGGGTGCATATTTTTTTTACAGTGCAGATATGTTTGTGTTACACTTGTGAATGCTGCTCACTGACTAAGTAATGCTATATTTTGTTCCATAACTATTAAGTGCATGTACTGGCCTGTGAGTGTTAACATTTGTAGTGATATCTGTTTTTATGCCATCACAACTGGGATATGCCTCCTAAATCTAGTAAGGGCTCATCCTCATGGAAGCCTCCTTTCTCAGATGCTGAGAATGAGGTCATACTACAGGCCATCCACCCTCATAGTGGATGACTTCTTCATGTGCATGCCTCCGGCAAGCCCTTCCATGGCCATGTCTGGTGGCAGGTGGTTAAGGATGCCAATGTTGTTGGAGGCCATGACTGTATTATCTGACAAAGGGCCAGTGACATGATTTGCAAGGCCAAGCTTAGAACAAAGGCTGTGGTATAAGAGTGGTGGGCTATAAGTAGTGGGCTGAATATTGAACCACCACTTACCAGGATGGAGGAGTTCCTGTCATCAATCATAAATTGAGGCATCTTAGTAACGTTTCGCAGTGTGATGCTGGATGTTGGGGCAGAAGTGGGGCAGCCGCTAAAGATTTCCACAAGTGATGTCCCAGGTATTCCATTTAAATATTTTGTGTCCACCTTTGCAGTTGATAGTCACATGTATACTTATACTACTTCTGTCAACTACTGTGTCTAAGTGCATCAGGCATAAAGGTACAGTGACCACCACCACTTACTATGGGCATAATTAAATGTATTAGTTACCTTTAGTAGTTGAGGTATTTTGACATGAGGATATTTTAATGTTATCTTTTCGGAGTATTCAAAGGTGAAGCATTGTCTGACACCAAGATTGTGGATCTCTCTCTATCTGATGGTGGGATCCTTATCATCTGATGATGATGGTGGCAATCAACTGGCACAATATGGGGCTGCAGGGTGGGTGTCATACACAAAGAGTGTACACCCCACATCTGCTCCCCACAGTATGGACACTGTCATAGAGCCATCTGAGAGTGGAAAGGTTGATGGGGAAACAGTTGATCAGAATAGTGTGGTCGCCCCAACTGTGGACATGGCAGAATCTCCCCTATCCATAGTGAGTGGAAAGTACCTCACTGATGCTGGTGTGTCAGTAACTGCTAGATAATGTATGTTCAGGGCCATTGTGGATGTGCAAGCAAGTTCAACCAGGGTGTCAGAAGAAGTAGTAAGACTACTGCATGTTGTGCATTCTGACATATGAGACTACATGAACCATGGTACAGGATGGATGAAACACTGGACCATGAAGTGTCTGCTCTGGATTATCTATTGGGGAGGGGCAATATCCATGAAGGCAGCCTGCTGGTACATTGTCTGATGTCAGCAGACGTGGCCATGGACATGCCACTCCCACAGTGTTAGTACTTCCAATGTTACATCAGTGGTGGGTGTGTCTACACCCACACAAAGACGTCCACATGGAAATGTCATTGCACATGGTCATGATGACAGCTCATCCAGTAGACATGATTCATGTTAAGGTAACACTACCTTCTAGCTATGGTTGTGGAACAGGCAGTGCAACTGCTGGAAGGGCAGTTCAAATGGGTGGAGCCACTCATGACAAACTTGATAATCTTCCTTGCATAGCTCACTCCTGTCTAGTATGTTGGGCATACTGCTGGCTAAAATTCTGTGCTTGTTCTCTTGTACACACACACACACACACACACACACACACACACACACACACACACACACACACACACACACACACACACACTACAGCCTATGCTCACCATGACACCTCACACACACTTGCGTGTACTTCACCATGGACTTCTTCATATTTGAACACACTGCCCTTGAGAGTGCATATCTACTATTAACTCATCTTTCACACTCGCACGCTTCCCCTGTGAAAGACATGCCATCCTGTAACCCCCCCCCCACACACACACACACAATGATCCAAGTCTAAGGCAACAGTAAAGGGTAATTCCATCCCAAAAAGGGAAAAAAGGATGGAGAGAATAGAGATAAATCATACTGAGAACGTAAGGCCAGAAAGCTTAAGAGATCATGAAGCACAGTGGGCAAACAAACTTAAATACTTGTAGCCGTACATGTTCCTTTTTACTAGTTCTTATGCAAATGCTAGGCTATCACTTTGTCAAGTTACAAGCCTAGCCAATATCTAGAGGTCAGAATCAAACCCAGCACTTTAAGCATTATGACAAACCCCCCTCATTTTTCAACTCTTTTCTGAATTTTGACAACACTAGAGAAATAAGGGAGAAGATTCCAGTTCTAAGGGAATGCAGTAGGGAAGGCTTTAATGTTAGATGGGTTAAAGCTCTCTAAACATAATGAACAGTAACAGTTGACTTAAAAAAGAAAACGGTCATGGGTGTTCAGAAGCCATGTATCTGAATCATTAATATGCCCTTAAGGAGTCATTTGCATATATCCTAAGGGCCTCCACTATAGGAAGTTTCAGATGTTACCCAGTGAAGATTGTAGTTTGACTAAGTCTTGTAGTTTTCACTAAATGGTTTGTCTATGTGACCTTTCATCCCTTATTTAATTCCTATAATTCCTATCCTATAACCTAAGATCACAGCATAAAATATATCACGTAATAAAGCCACACAATATATGAGAGCAATAAATGTACACCAGTAATGTGCTTTAAATAATTGATATTACTGGACCTGAAACAATGATCTTTCTTTAGTAAGAGAGCAAATTATAAATGTGGTTATATGCAGCAGTTAACATCAATTATGGCTTGCAGCTAAATAAAAGAAAAAAAAAGCAAGACTCCAGAAACAAAACCTTGCAGTGCATCTGTTTCTATGATATTATCTTAAAAATGTAAGCAAACCACCTTTAACTTCCAAGTGAAAGTTAAGATATTAACCAGACAATTGTGGGAGGGTTATGGCTTTTAGCTGCAAACATTTATGGAAATAATAATGACAGGTGGTATTACACAGTTTGGAGATGTTAGGTTATACAGTCCTTGTCAGATTTCCTTTGACTATGGCACAAAATACCAGGTCTGTGATTTTAATGTTTCTTAACAGCCCCATACCACAGTTAAAGGCACATAACATTCCATTATGGATGTGATGGATGATTATGGAATATATTGAGTAAGCTAGAAGTGGTACAGCGGTATACCTGTCTGTTCATTTTGACAAAGAAATATCCATTTAAGTATATCCTTCAAAATAACCTTAGCTGTAATGGCAGATATAACGCTACCAAATCTGGTATGAATTGAAATTAAACTGCTTCTTTTCTGCTACTGTTTTTTTTCAAACAAAGGTGCAATCATGCATATGCATGCATTGGATAGAGCCTGGTTAACAAAAGCAGACCTCAATAAATGGCACATTTAAGCATGCACAGGTCAGAACTTGAGAAACAACAGCAAAAATACTAAGTAAGTAAATTAGTAAATTAAATGAGCACAACTTAATCACAAATTTGTAATTCTACATCATAGTTTAGTTCACTGTTATTCTGTGAACGTTTCAGCATTTCTCTATGCTATTCACTTGATGTACTGAAGATACATCAGTGATGCCTTTATATCGTAGTGCTGCCAGTAAAAATGTTCTGATGATCCTCCAAATTTAAAAGGAATGAGGACTAAAATTGTGATCCTTCAAGTAAAACCAATAAGCACATGTACTTCACTGGTAAGCTGAACTGATTTTTATGAAGTGAAAAGCTCAGTAATATTCACAGCACAAAGTAAATGTAAGAATGGTTTCTCAACTGCAAGATTTATTTCAAGGATAAACACTTATCAAAAGACAGACCCCCTCATGTCACTGCTGCCTTTCTTCTAAAAAAACAATCTGTTAACCCCTTCCAGAAGGAATATAGGTTAGATAATAGGACCCCTTGTTTAACTGTAAGATGCAACCTTTTTTGCCACTTGACACAGCTTTTTATAATCTGTCCATAAGAGAACAAAAGAATGCCAGTAGCCTAAATGTCCAGAAGCCTTTGTTCACTCCACCCACTGTCAGTGTACCTAAGCATCATGTGAGAACAGGGCTGCTTCCCATCACTGAATCTTGTATTGTTCCAAGAATTACAAGGGAAAGAATGAATTATCAAGTGACAAATGTGAGCACTGCATACATATCATATTACCCCAGCTACATTCAATTCAAGAGAGGAATTGTACTCCTCAGCAGAAGAGTGACTCCTTCAGGAGGGTATAGCAGCAGATGACTTTATTATTTTGCCTGTCCTCTTGAAGAAAATAGGGCAATATTTATAAATGCCAGGGTTTGGGGAGTTAAAAACCTTCCACCCCACATTACCTCCCACCCCACACTGGTCTACTTGTGGCAACATCACCCAAGATCTAAATCATCTCAACAGTAAATTAGGCCTGGTGAGTTCAGAGACTAGACATCAGAGGGAGGCTGAGATACTTTAAATCCTCTAACAGGGTTAAACAAAGTGACAACAGCAACTGAGCATTTAAGTGCCCAGCAAGACTGCTTTTGTTATTCAATGCCATATCAGCTGAGCAAGTTCATGGAACTTAATGTCGATTATTGCAGGAGGAAAGCAGTAAATGAAGAGATGTAGATCAGCATGCTCTCATTGTAACTTATCAGCCACTAACTAGAAAAGTCTGCGTGTATCTGCCGACTGTCATTCTGCTACTAAGTGTCAC